>NC_089875.1:28935249-29152749 GCF_040182565.1 Anser cygnoides | reverse complement strand
TTGAAAATGAAGCTGAAAAATCTCTGACAAAGACTCAGTCTTTGTATTCTATTATATGGATTTTCTCCAACAACACAGTAAAATTTTCCTGATCCCCCTTTTTCTTTTCCTACCACAAAGTATGTTCTGAAGAATCTGTATTTATTTCATTACATTGCATTTGCTGCAGGAAATAAGGCAAAGATTGTGGGAAGGAGGAAGGCTGAGAAATGGTTAACTGAAATTAAAGCAACTAATTTGTTTTTTGGGTTTGGGTTTGTTTGTTTGGGGGGAGGGGTTGTTTTTGTTTGTTCGTTTACCCTAAAACAATTTTTTTTCATTTTTAAAAAAGTTTCAAAAACATGACAGAAAAATATTTTTTCCCATTCCCAGTCAACCAACCAAAAAAAAAAAAACCACCACCACTAACAACAACAAAAACAGTTTTTTTGCATAGCTTTTCCCAATTCATTCATGGTTGGTTTTAAAAATGGATGTGTGTGTAATTAAGGAATTACTCTGGAACCTGCTCCTATTCAGTGGAGGACTCTGCATAGAGCCTCCCTGATTTCTCAGAATAACTTTCACTTGCATTGGATGCCATGCTATATGTAATTTAAAGCCTAGCACACACACTTCTAGAGTCAAGGCCTTACAAAGTCTGGACTACTTTCTTTGGTGAAAAGCATATGGTGCCAAGATTTGCCAGATTCTGTCTGTGCAAAACAAAGACTTAGAATTAACATTGTACATATTTGATGAGAAAAGAAAACTGACATGATCTTTTGTTGGAAGAGAGTCTCATGCACAACAGTATCAGTATCATCTCACAGATGTAATGACTTTTCCATGCACCTGCTGCTGCTGAAATTGCCATTAAAAGAACCAAATAGAGGGTATCAAATTCTTGTACTATTGTGATAACTTTGTTCAAGCAAAGCAAGAAACTTCACACTATTTTAAGAAGCTGTACTCTAGACTAAAAGTCATGGAAAACATGGAAAAATAGAGTAAGAAAGGCTAAATGATGAACTGTTCTCAAAACTAGAATATCTAAGCCAGTAATTTTATGTACAACACTGTTTTGTTTGTCTTTATTCCCCTGTAACCAGAGAAGACTGCAGATTCCCCGAAATTCAACAACATGGCTTTGTGGTGGTGTAGCATGGTGGCTGCAGTATGGGAGATTTCCAACAGTGCCAAACACATGCTGTGTGTCTGTTCAGTACAAACACTTGCAGGAGAGCTAAATAGTTCCTAGATAATGCCAGTTGCTTTTGCCCCTTAAAAATTTGCTGTCACTATGAAAAATTGCTCCTGTCGGCTGAACATTGTTGCTTCAAAAAAGTACGCATCTGAAATCCTACATATGTGATAATGATTTTGAAAAAGCAGTGATCACTGCAACCAAAGCATTTGCATCTGTTAAAAGTACAGCTTGCTCTTTCACTTGTGTCAAAGCTGCTGGCACAGAATTCAAAGGGCTGGATTGGCAACTCTATCAGGAAGCAAGTGCAGCACAAAGCTATAATAGCTATCTTCGTTAGCTTTTGTTATCTAAAATATTCCAAGTGCTTTGGATAACATAAGGTGCCACATAACTATGGAAGCTGCTGGGTAGCAGCTTGACTGCCATATGCCCATATCTATAAAGTGTGCTTACCCTCATCTTTAGCTACAGGTTTTCCTTTAGCAGCTGTGGAAACTATTCCCACACAGCAAAAATGCAGCTGGAGGCAGTGGATTCCCTGCTGAGGCAACAGAGGACACAAGCACTCTTGTCACTTACAGACTTTCGGAGGGGCCAAAGCAACTTCAGCACCTACTGTCAGATCTGTGCCAGCCTGTGTTGCAAAGATTGAGTTGCAAAAAATCCTGTCCTAACATTGACACGGTGTGCCTTGGAGTCGTGCACATTTGCAGATGCAGTCTGGCAGGGATATTGCCAGGTCAGCTCAGTATGTCTCTGAAGTGCCAGTCCTACTTCTGGTGCTGGTACTAACGCATGTGGGTCATGAAGGCCATCTCTGCACTGCCACTGGGGGTGACCTGGCTCATGTTTCTTTACACCTGTGGCATGAACCTTTCTTCTGAAATCTCCTTTTTTGCCTCTTCAGACATGGAGCATGGAAGAACTGGGAGGTTATGGGAGCAGCTGCAAAGGGGATCCAAGCTCAGCTAGGAGAAAGCATACATGACTGGATATGGGGGAGCAGGGAATTCCAGCTTTTTTTGGTGGGAAGGGGAAAAGTTAAGGAGAAGGACAAGTAAAATCTCTCCATGTGGAAACATAAGGTTTGTTTTATATCCTGTATTCTTGTGCTTTATGTATTAAAAGAAATCCAGACCTCATACAAGACCAACTCCTTCAGTTATCATTTTCTCACAAGTCCTATTTAAAGTTTGACTAACCATTAGATGCTCCCCTGACAAAGACAAAATCATTGTGTTTGAATCTTTCTGAAGTTGACTTTCATTAAAATAAACCTCTCCTATCCAATAGCTGAAGCATGTTGCATGTAAAGAGCCTGTCCTTCCTTTCAGCCATGCTCCTGTGTCAGGGATGGAGGGTGGCAACAAGCTTCCTGAGGATTTCAGCAGTAAAACTGAGGTGGTTCTGTCCTCCCTACTTGTTTGAATTTCATGTTCATTCTTCCTGGGAAGCAAATACTGCTCCCTTTTTCATTTCCTACAGACTGCTTGGAGTATCTCAGGGTTTGGAGCTGAAGGAAAGGTCAATGTTGTTATACCTAGAGGTGTTACCTTTCTGCTCTAATGCTAGCTGCAGGCTGACTGTTGCCGTGTGGTAGTATAGAAGAGTACTATACCAGCACACAGTACAAAATTCACTGCCGTGTACATGACGCAGAGGGACTATTCAGTGACAGAGGTAAGCGGGATGCAAGGGTCTAATCCCTAATTCTTCTCCTTCTCCACCTGAAAAATTTCATAGTGCATTTGGAATACAAGTTTGCACTTTTAAAACCTGACCTTTTACAAATAAAATAGCAGAGTGGAATGTGTCAAGACGGTTTTTATTAGAGCAGCACTAGAATTGCTTCATTATTAATCTCTCCCCAGCTGTGGCAATTGGTACCCCCTTTCCAGATAACACAGTGGCCCTGCACATGGTGGGATAAGAAAGTGACTGGTGCACAGCTCCAGCTGCCTCCTGCAGCCAACAGCTGGAGTTACTACCCTGAGCACTGAGCTCCTGGATAGGAAAAAGCACTTTTCTTCTCCTGTATTGCTTGAGAAGGGCCCATCTTGGTCACTGGGATTCCTTTTAGAGCTGTGAACCTTGCAGAGAGGAAGGCACACCTCTGTGGCCTTGAATAAAACATCTAATTCCTGTAGAAGCCTGGTTTAGACATACTTCTAGTTTAGACATCGCTACTTTAGCCATTGTTTAATCCCCCTAAAAGGCTTAGAGGATTCCTTTCCAACCAGGGAGATGGTTCAAGTGCATCTTGCCTTAGGTGACAGTCTTGCCTTGAGATTTCTGTATGAATGTTATAGAAATTTCTTCAGTTTAACTTAACAGATATGATTGTTTCTAATACTGCACAAGAAGAGATCACACAGAAAAACAGAAGAGCTGAAAAAGTGCATTTTAATATACTGGTTTTAAAAAAAAAAAAAAAAAAAAAACACTGTAAATCCACCTAAAAGCAATTCACGGTAGTAATGCAAGTTCATTGTTTTCCAACTATTTGGAGATTGAATTGGGCTTTTGGCAACCTGATAACTTGAGCAAACAACTCTAAACTAGTCTTAGCTTCCCCCCCCTCTTTAAATAAAGCTCAGCTTGTAATATGGAATGTGAATTGTTTTGACTGTTAAACCACTCCAAACTCGAAACCCACTCATCATAAATGTGTTGAAAGAAGAATATATTTCAATAGTGCGGCAGACCCTTTGAGTACAGTAGAGCAGCAGTCTTCAATCAACTAGACTTTCTCTCCAGAAACAGAAAATGAAAGCATAAGTGCCATATACATTTTTAAATGATTTATCTAAACTCAAACTAACTTTTTTTCTGACTGATTATAACTGCATATATGACTGGCTATGGATAACAGGGTGGGGTGTTTTTTGTTTTTTTTTTCCTTTTCTTTTCAAAATGATATATAACAAAGTTCCATGCAGAGACCTTCTATTTACACATCTGTTCAGCACCTGCCCATAATTTCTTAGTTTTTATTATTGGGCTTGTCACCATATTAATGTAGCTGTACGTTCAAATTGATTGTAATTGCAAATTTCCTGAAAAAGCTTGGTTTCTGCAAGTATTTAATTAAACTGATATCCTAAATTAAAAATAATTATGTAACTGTACTCCACTACAATAACACATACATGCTTCTCTGTACAATGAAAATGGTATTTCACATAATTCATACAATATGTGGATTAATATTGCACAATTAAAGGTCAATTTCCACTAGAAAAGGAGGAATAATTAACTTCAATATTTAGAAACCTGACATATTTCAATTAAGCAAGCAATTTGTCACAAACTTCATAAATCAAGTTATCAAGGAACAAGTTAATAATGGTTATAATAAATAGAGGTGGTGAAAAATCAGCCTATTCCTTCTTGTGGCATAATTTTGCTTGAGTAAATGGTTTATATAGAAAGCCTTCCACTGCTAGGTCACGAGGTCATACCTAGCATAGCTCAGTAAATACTGCCGCTTATTTCCGGGAGGCCTGTGAAACAGTTGGTAGCCTCTGCTGAGCAGTTCTCTCTGGTACACAAATAAACCCCATGGCTCTGCCCTCAAAGCCTCTTTGGCAGGACAGGAACTGGCCCCAGACCAAGGACCTGCCTGCCCCATCCCCACATGTAGTGAGAAGCTGGAGTAGACACTGAGCTCACCTTCTCCAGTGGGTCTGATCCTGGCAGTACGCTCACAGACCTCGGCGACCTCCAGACTGCACTTTTTGCATCACTAAGTGACCTCTGACGTAGAGCTTTGGCAAAGCAAAGATACCTGTTACAAATGAATATCTCCTCATGGGAGAACAGAGAATATTTTGAAAGGAGAATTTCATGTTTGTTGTTGAAAACACGTGCAAGACTTCTACAGTTCTTCACCTGAGGGACAGTCAAGTACCATCAGTGTGAGTTTCTGGAGCAATAGAAAAAAATTTTGGACTCCCCAGAAGTCCAAAACTCTCTGCTTTGTCTCAGTCCTTCTGCAGAGCCATGTGAGGCTGTGGAGGCTGGTATTGCCTGGGAGGGAAAAGAAAGATAGGTGAACTGACAGAAAAATTGTCAGGTTTTGGTCAGATGCCTGCTGGCTTCCTTTCAATAGACTCATCAAATTCACAGCTTTTCTACAGAACATTTAGTTTCCATGAGCGAGCCTTTTCTGTTGGAAAATTTTCAAAATGTTTGACCTGACACTGCTCATGCTTATCTTTAAGTAAACTGCAGAATCTGTTTTTCACAATGGCTGAGTTAATCCATTCAGAAATGCTAATGCCAATGAATATATATCTACTGAACAGCAAAGTTATGATCGGGATTTTGAACTCTCATAATTCAAAGAAAATATGAAACAGGTTTTTGATTTCATCCTCCATGGGTATATGATGTGAGTATGAAATATTGCTCCAAGCTCTGCTCCAAACCATTCAAAGTCCAGTGTTTGCTCTTAGGATTTGGTTTGAACTCTTATCTACAATTTTTTCAGTATTAACTATGTTCGGATTTTTTGCATGAGATTGGGATATATAGCAAATAGGTAATCATGTTCCCTCTGCAATATACATCTGAAACCTCAGCTCTAATCTCAGTCCCAGTTTCTGAGGATGCTACTGATATTGCAATTAGCAGAGAAACATATTTACTTGCTATTTAAATGATCTCCGTTAAATCTCAACGGAAATGGCTATGGAACTTTCAATTTTCTGTCATTGCTTGCCTCAATTCCTTGTGTACATCCATAGCA
The DNA here is from genome assembly GCF_040182565.1 of Anser cygnoides. NCBI lineage: Eukaryota > Metazoa > Chordata > Aves > Anseriformes > Anatidae > Anser > Anser cygnoides. The sequence goes on along the minus strand of NC_089875.1, from coordinate 29,146,810 downwards.
AAGTTTCACTGTAATTGAAAGACATCCATATATGATAACAAGTTCATACATAAAGTTCCCAGGTGCATATCTAGAGCATCAATGATGGGAATGTAAAATTAGAGTGAGGGATGGGAAAAGTGAGAAGAAAATTGGCTTTCCAACACAGAGTATCATCTTCTTTTCCCTCCTTCACTGGCACTCTTCAGCATTTCTCCACATGCAGTATCAAACTGAAAAGAAGCCAAAAATAATATGCATTGTGTTGCAGTAGCCTGTGTTCCTCAACTCTGTTATGTTCATAACACAAGTAAAAGTTTGCACTTTTAGTTTGGAATCCTAATTCTAAAACAAGATCCTAAGGTCCCCCAAAATATCCTGTCTTCGCTGGCCTTACTTACCTTTCTGAAAATGCACTGTTCGTTTCCCCTTGGTCAAATCCGACCCTGCTGGGGGAAAAAATAAAATGGTGTAATTTACTTTTCAAGCAAAACTGTTTTCTGGTAAATGTGTTCAAAGTATTTTCTTAAGAAATAGCCAATTTGAACTAGAAACTGGCGTTTTCTTTGTTTGTCTGGGAGATGCATCTTAAATTCTAGTGTCCTGAAACAAAATGAAATGGGAATTATTACATATTCAGGGATGATATTTGTTCTGGCATTCTTTGCTGTCCGCATGTTCACATCGAGATAATTTTTCCTATTTCTGCATTGCCATATACTTGGCAGGTAAGGAAATATAAATAGTAGCATAGTTAATCAATCCAAACCTATTGGAGAGGAACTGAAGGGAGACCTTTGTTGTTGTGTAAATCTAGCTGTGACAGAAAACCCTGTGCCTCTCTTTGCCAATAAGAATTGGTTGGAAATTGAGTGAATTGGGAAATAATAGCTATAAATATGCTTATGAATTACTGGCTTGGTCCCACAAAGCATTTTCATTAACATTCAAACTTAGAAAGTGATTGAAGTTCAGGCACAAACTTAAAATGAAGCATATGATTAAATGCATATTCTCTTTGGGAGGCATTAATAAAAGTCTGCTTTTTCAATATAGTGCCTGTTACGCTGCCAGGGGAGCTTATGCTCAGAACCAAGGGGACAGAGAGCTTTCTGTAAGGCAAGAGATTTACTTCACCTTTATCTGCAGTAAAGATCATGGAGATATAAGATGGCTGCCTTCTGCAGATGGAAATAATGGATCTGCCTCTTATCTACCATTCCAAGTTCGTGCAATTGAGGACTATAGATCATTTCTCTTACTGCTTTTTCCCTCCACTCAGTGCTGCCAGAAAAGTGTGATAACTCTTTGTAACCTATACTTCAGGCAGCTATCAGATCAACAACACTGATCGGGTGATTACAAGTACTGGAAAGTAATTTGATGTCTTGCAGAATGTATATCTCCGCGTCTCTTGGAAGTAAATATTTGTGTGTAGAAGTGATCTTGGAGCATACGCTGACTATAGCTATGGATCAGTTTCTCTTTCTCATGATCGCACATCATTTGGCTCCCATTCAAGGAGTTTTGAGTGGTGGGGATGTAAGTTTGCATTTCTGTATGGTAAACTTCTCTAAGGTCTACCTAAGAGGTGAGGGATGATCCTGAGAGGACTCAGAAAGCTCTCAGCATCTGAGGCAAGGGCTTAGAGTACTTCTGTAGTATGAAAAACAAACAAACAAAAATCTCCCAAAGGGGATATCATCACCATATAGTGTCCAGTACAGAAAGTTTTGTCCCACTGTCCAAGCCAGCTCTGCAACCCCAGCCACATTTCTTTTTACTCTGAGCCTCTTCTTCTGTTCTTCTGGCACTGAAAATCTGACACCACCACTATTTTCTAAGTGGCACTATGAAATATATTAAGAGCCAAGGGGAAACCAGGGTAGCTGTTGCTGTTTAATAAGTGTTGTCAGTGTTCAAGAGAGATTTGGATAATGCCCTTAATAACATACTTTAACTTTTGCTTAGCCCTGAAGTTTGCCAGGCAGTTGGACTCAATGAGATCAGATCCTTTCTAACTGAACTAGTCTATGCTATGCCACACCACATCAAGCCATGCCACGTGACACCACGCAATGCCACACCATTCTATTCTATTCTATTTTATTCTATTCTATTCTATTCTATTCTATTCTATTCTATTCTATTCTATTCTATTCTATTCTAAATATCTGTTTTATTAATTTAAGAACTTGTCAGCATGTTACATAGTTCATGAGTGTTTGAATGTGTGTGTGCGTCTGCATGTGTTGGATGGAAAATACAATAGTTTAGACATGGAGTGTGGGAGGATGTGGGACTTCGTATCTCTGTGACATCTTGACCAGTCTTGGCAAGCAGTTTTTGCCATTTCTATACTTTAAGTGTACTTGAAATACAGTGAGAACTTAGTTAAAAATAATGGAGAAATAAAATGTTGGGGGAAAGCAGGGCTGCATAAAAATAAAAATGCTAACACTAGAAAATATGAGATCTCCATGAACATTCTTAGATTGCATTTTTTTCAAATGAACAAATCAAAATATTGCTCTGGGACTTGAAAAAGTCTTCAGAGTGTAATACATTAAAAATACTATGACTATGTAATAAACTAACAAATTTTAATTGACTTTCACTTCTGCAGTGCTGGAACCAGTAGCCAATACATAATCCATCTTTTCCCCATTCATCTCTCACCCCAAAAGTCTCAGAAACAGGAACCATCTGGCCTATTTTCAGAAGAAGTGAAGGTGGAGCAGAGGTTCTGAGCACATCAGTACCCCGAAACAGTCCTTCCCACAGCTGTCGCACTAGCTGTGTTCATGCATTTTATTTAGTGAGGCATAGGCAGCAGGAGCTCAGAAGGCTTTTTCCCTGAGGCTGTGGGATGTATCATGCTCTGAGATGAATCTGCTTAAAACATGATTGTGCAACATAGCTCTAGCTGTGTTTTAATTCCACCCTGAGTCATGACACTGTTAAGGAAAAAAAAAAATCTAAGCAGTTTTAAAAAATTAGGCTTCAAATTCTGCTATTCATTCATCATAAATATATCATTATTCAATAGAGTCACTATTGGACAAGGTAAATTGGAGTGCCTTAATCATGTTTTTCTATGACTTAACTTGAGTCTTTTTTTTTTTTTTGCAGTGTTTGTTTTGAGGATAATTGCAACCCCTTGGCACATTTGTACCCTTGAGTTATTGATACATATTCTTAAGCCAGATGAGCAGAGTTTAGCTCAGGAAATACTTAGTGAGACTGCTTGTCAGAGAGGATTTTAAGCAAAAAGCTCAGAGCAATTTTGTTGCCTCATACAAGTTTAAAATCTTTACAGAAATAGATGTTTAATTAATGAAATCTACACAACCCATGGCCAAGTGAGCAATAAGCTGTCAGTAAATTATCCCTAGCAGATGGAAGGAAAAAAATCCTGCTGTTATTGGAAGGGTGCTGAAGAGCATGTAAGAAGTGAATATTTTCTTTGCCAATATACCTCTAGAGTCCAGATTAACAACTAGTCAAATTCCATGTTCTTACTCTCTCAAATGGTCTGGGGTGCCTGGCTAACAATGTGGCTGCAAGAAACAGTAACTAATGTTTTAGATTCATCTTGGGAAGCCTGAATTTCCTGTATACTATTACACAGAATAAGGTGCCTAAACACCTTTAAAAATACTGAATTACAGGACAGGCATATATTTTGCTGAGGAAGTTCATTGCCATCATGTAGTTCTGTATGCTATAGGTGTAACCCAGATCATGAGTGGGTGGTGGAGGCACACCGTTACCCTTGCTGGGGCTCTGCTTTTCCTCATACTCCACCACAAATAGACAGACTTTTTCTCTTCATGACAAACTGAGAATGGGGTTGTAAAGAGTGTAGCACAACTTTTGCTTTCTGCCTGTAAGCTTCAGCTATTGGTTGCAACAAAAATGTAAAACAGTCTTATTTTGCATGATTAAATGAAGATCGATGCTAGATCAAGTTATCTGTTGAAAGTCTGTGATTTCAAATAACTAAATATAGTTTTGAAGCTAACAGTATTGTGCCCATAAATTACTTAGAAACACTTCTGTATTAACATGGAACAGCCTTTGAAAAGCTACATTCTGAATACCCATTAGCTACATTTATGAACTTTGACACCATCATTTGCCAAATGATATTAATCTTCTAAGTCACCACAGCATATACAAATATTGGAATAGTTTGGAGTTTTTTATTTCTTAATCCTGAGAGATTTCAGGGATCATTCAAGGCATTGGTGAGAGTTTTTGAAGATGAATCATGTGCAAATATAAGGACAGACGGATAGACAGCTACTCCATATCTGATGCCAGCAAAAGTTCCCTCTCACATCCCAACCATCATGTTACAGACTTAAACCCTTCAAACCCTACTGGTAAGAAAGGTCCATGGTCACTTTGGGCCTCTGGCAGACTGGGAACCTGGAGCACTCCCTTCAATAGGTGCAGAGTCAGTCCCTAGGCCTGCTGCTGACAAATCTGGATGCTATTTTAACAGATACCTGATGCTTCTTGAGACAAAATCCACCTAGACAACAAGGTTCACTGACCATCAGTTCTTTCAAATTACGTTTGCATGTATCTCTGCATGAGAAAGACTTGCAACCTAAAAACTGGCCTAAAGCAGTTAGGCTGTTGGAAGGATTGGATCTAAATATCCAGTATCAAGTTTTGATTATTGTTAGTCTAGAGTGACACAAGCTTGTGCAGCTTATGAAGAATAAAAGGGTCCTACGGTGTTAACTATCTCCAGAACACCAGCAAAAAAGATCTTTGCTACTGTTGTCTTTCTGTACAAGCTTTATTCCTAACATGGTTTGCACTGCAGTTCACAAGCTTTGCTAGCACTTTGAAACATCATTTGTATGAGAAATGCCAGACCTGGCAATGTGGTGATATAATACACTAATAAAGCAAATTCTGTGCAATATTCAATAGGAAAGAATTCTTATTTTATGAAGAATTTTTATTTAATATATTTTTCTTAAAAGCAAAGAAACTATATCACCCATAATAAATCACTGTTGGCACTCATTAATGACTTTGTTAACCATTTCCACCCTCTCTGTTTCTAAATTATGGAAACAAATTTTGGAGTGTGGTTTGAGGCAGTTGAATGCTCCAGCATTCTGCTGTGAATCCAGAGAATTTTCTTAAACCTCTTGCACTATTTCCAAAAAAGTTAGAAATACTTTTGTGGCAATGGAATACAAGAGGCTGTCTTTTTCTATAAAATACACACATACACACACATTTTCCTTCCTGATTTTCTTTGCATGTGTCAAAGTTAGGCAGGAATTCTATAGCACTTAGTAGTTGCTGATGTAGAAATGACTGCCAAATGAATGGTTTATACTGGAATATCTCATTATTTATATAAGTATGCTACAGTATAGACATTTAATTTAGTTCTCATTCCAAACCCATGACAAGTCACTTTGACACCTTTAAGAAACATTTCACATATGGTAAGATGCAGCATTCAAAATTGTAAAAGGAAAAAAATATATATGACTCAAATTAAACCAGAGTTTTTTAAACAATCAAAGGAAATACTTCAATTTTGAAGTTATGCATCTCAGCCATTTACTCTTTTTAATAATTTTAATGGCAAATGATTATTTCTGGGAAACAAGGATGGCACAGTAGGCTTGGGTGCTGGCTCTTTTCACTCTCAGAAGACCTAGGGCAAAATTTTGCATACATTAATGGAAATTGTGGTTTTTTTTTTATATGAAAAGTGAAAGCCTTCAAAGGAAGTTCTGATACATTGTGGGGCTGCTGCAGAGCTGAACATGAGGGAATCGAGGCACCAAGCCAAGGTACTGAGACAGCCAGGTAGGGATTTGGTACTGCACCTGCACTCCTATACCTGTCTCTTACCATCTTGTAGCCTTTCACTTCATGAATAAAATTGTCCTGTTTTATCCCCCACTCCATGCAAATATACCATTTTAACTAAAATACATCTCTGCCATAAAACATTTGAATTAAATCAAACTACTTGTGTAATGGAGCTGACTGGAAAGTAGCACCAAAGCTTGATTTACAGTGTAGGCTAGGTGTGGAAGTGTTTGGTTTCAAAGCTGACAGTTTATACAGAGCACTTTCTGTACAACGTGTGTGTTTGAGCCGTAAAGTCTGGCTTTGGGGAGGCAACTGTCTGGGTACTACCAAGCTTTGGGGTGCAACAGAAGCACTTAAAGATTTGTTGTGCTCCTTAACTATGGCTTTGCAACAAAACAATAATGTCTTGCTACTCAGACAGCAGCAAACAGGCATGCACATGTGGGGAAAGACCCTATTTACAGCTAAATGCTTCTTCCAACACACTGTGCCGTGGGGGATTCTCACAAGAATAAGGAAGAGCCTTTCAGCACTTGCTACCAAGATGACAATGCACAGAGGTGCCTGAGTTGTGTAGTTCTTGCCTGAGCCTGCAGTGGCCTGGTCTTGTTGTGTAGGATGGAGGTGGGCTCCAGAATCCACCGGGTTCTGGACATATGTATAAATGCATACACAGAAAAATACAGATATCATAAAGTTACGAAAGATAAAGTGAAATTATTTCTGTCTAGAAATAACTGTATATAACAAAAAAGTGTTTGATAAAAAGACACTAAGAAATTGCCACTAAGACAAAGACTTAAAAGACATGGAATACAAGTGGCTTAGGGATTTTTTGTTTGTTTGTTTTGTCGGCTTTTTTCAAAAAAATATCTTTGAAAAACTCTTTTGAAGAACAAGGGCTTTTAGCCAACACAAATATCAACATTATCCAGTGTTACCAAAATAAAGATGAAATGCTCTCAGTAATATGTTCTAATTTTTTTTTTAATCCCTGTTCTTCTTTTCTCTACTCCTTTGGATCTGCCCTAACTCCTGTGTGCCCCCACTCTCCAACCTGCTACTCGTCCCTCCATTATAACCACGAGCTGCTCCCTTGACCCTAAGTGTGAGAATCAAGATTATGTTCCAAGAGCATCTCGGAGGAAAGAGGGGAAAACAATAGCTGGACAGTCTTCCTACTTTTGTGCATGCATGCTTGTTGTCCTACAATATATTCTGTGTCCTTTCAAGGGCTGTGCACCCCCTCCTCATGCCAACCATTTGGAGAAGCAGCCACCAGCCCCCTGCAGCGCATCGGGTGGCCTTGCAGCACTGTGAACTACAGGAGTACACAGGTGAACTCCAAGACAGCCAGTGGGGTTGCCCAGCTCAGGGCCCCAAATTTTAAAGTCATCTAGAATCTGTAAGAAGGGGAGCTGTGCTTTTTCCAAGGAGGCTTATGTGTGTCCTGAGCCAGCTAGTTTGTTACAAAACTGATATTTTAATGGAGTCTGCGAATGTTTGTGCTAAATGGAAAATGAAAGGGGACTACCCCACATTTAATGAAACAAAACACAAGTGAGTCAGTCTTTAAATCTTTCACCAGATAATTTCTCTCTCCTAATGTGCTCTTTCTATCCACTAATTTGACAGTGTGTTCTTTTAAATGTAGGTACCTGATCGATGTCCCTGTGTAAGTTCATCTGGCTGATGAAACAAAACAGCAATACCTAACGACAATGTTTGGCACGGGTACAAAAACAATCAGTCTCTAACATTTATCTTGAGATTGCATGCAAAGTGCCCTGAAATAAAAACACACTACATCTCTTCTATTTTTTGATGTTGAAAGATTTAAAAAGTGTAATCCACATTAAGCTTCTACATTTCACCAGCCAAGTCTGACTGAAAAGTGTGTGCTTTTAGACGGTAACGACACTATTCATTGTTGCTTCTAACTCTGCAACTGTGTATTTTTTTTCTGCTCTTCCTTATGGAATTCCTGAAAGTGATTTGCCAAATCATATGTGACATTTAATTCATACAACATTCTTTTTCTCCTGTTTCTTAAGTGAAGCTATTAAGTTAAAACTTGAAATGGAATCTCATGCGTTCACCTTGAATGATGAAAAATAAACCACAAAACAGAGATCTGAGCAAAGTTATAAATGGGCATTAGAGAAATGCTTGGGTTATTCTTAATGTTTCTAAATCAGGCACAATGCTTCCAGTATTTACAACTAAATCTATGTGCTGTATTTAAAGAGCACTTAACATCTAATGATACATGTTTTAAGTATTTAGTTAATCACAAACAATTATATATTTATGTCTTCAAACTTTGTTCCCATCAGTTCCACTGAATATCCATTGAAAAATAAACTGAATATCCGCTGAAAACCAGCGGTGATTTCCATGCCCAGCAGAATCCTACTGGGCAAGGTTTTGAACTGACTTTTACTAAAACCACCTTCAGAATACAGCATCAGTTGATACATTGCCCTGGTTGTTCTATTTGCAACATAAAGGTTTCTAGTAGTTACTAGGCAGGTTGCTTAATCTCTAGAACCTTCTTCCCACCAAGCACATCATCTACCCAAGGCTATCTGCCATAGTCCCTTTTCCTACTGTCCAGCCAAAAGGAAAAAATGCAGTGACCTTTATCTTTTCTTTACATTTTTAGAATCAGTCAGGGGCAGAGGAGAGGTAAATACATCCATATGCTTGTTTTTAGATTTATTTCAGCAGAGGACCTAATGGTTTGAAGGAGTGTCTCACGCTGAACTCTCCACTCTGGTACACTGGAGAGAACAACATTGCAGTCCCAAGTAAATATATTAAGGAATATAGAGACACTGAGCTAGACACATGGTCGACTTTCTTCATGTGCTGAATCACCCTTGTCAGGAACTTCTTTAGAGACCTAATATGGCAATCTGTCATTCACAGAAAGGAGCACGTGGAGTGTAAAATGCTGTTACTGGAATTTATCAAGAGCAGCTTCCATAATCTGTTACACTGTAAAAATGTTCACATTTTAGCATGCCAAGGGAGCTCTAGCACTGATACCTTCAACAAATAGGAAGCACATGGTATATTAAGCTTGTTTCCTCTCGAGTCCACAGTTTAGTTTTAGAGAATACATATGAAGAGAAAATCCAGGCATCAGCTGCCCAGGTTAAAAAGGCAAGGCCTTTTCTTGTGTGACTGAAGTGCGGAGTCACATAAAGCAAATGGACTTGTCAGCTTTCCTTTGCTCCTTTTTGTTTCTGAGGTTGAACCGCAGTCAGAAAATACCCAGAAAGTAATGTGATCAGTCAGTGATCATCTGTGCATGAAAAATACACCGTGTTGGAGTGAAGCAAGCAAAGGGGGATTTCATGAGCAAGGTTGTAAGGCCTTTCTCTAATAAGAAATCAGTTCAGATGATCGTATTGCTTTGGTCTATTACCCAAACTCATCTGAGCCCTCAGTGAAGGTATTGTAGAAAATCCAATCTGCGTTTATATACCTTTCTACCCAACCTTTCAATAAACAAGTTGACAATTTATATATATATATATACTTTACACACAGATAAAGAACATATTATGTATTAACAGACACCTTCCTCCAGTACCTGTTTGCTGGCTCCAATTGCTCAGTAGCTCCACAACAACAGAATGTGTTTTGTCAACTCTACTGCATGTTTCATTGTTTGTTAAAGAAATATGTCTGATGCAACCGTATTCAGAACTCTTACTTTAGCAAAAATCCCATTAATTTAATGAGAAGATGCAAAGACTAGGCCTTATTTATAAAAAGATTAAGACCATATATATGCGTTTGTGCATATGTATATTTAATGTATATATGCATACAACATACATAGGCACACACAAAGAAATTTTTCCTTTTCTTTCCCCTGGCTGATAAGTTAAATGGAAGTTTTGTAAGGAATGCAGGCTTGAATTCCTGCAAGTATTAACCCTGGGTTTCAGCTCTGAATTTGCTCTGATATCTTCTGTTGTTCCTTTATTTTAAAATAGTTCCTCCTAATTTACTGAGGATATTAGGTGTATCAAGCTGAACAAGACAAGAGTCTACTCACATGTATGTATTTTCTCACTTAAAAAAGAAAACACATACCTGTGTTTGCATTTCTTCCTATATCTGTTATGAATCTAAGCATTTTAGCACAGGAAATATTGGACAGTCTCACTCAAAAAGTTTCACCCAGCATGCAACTTACTATTCATTATTATTGTTAAATTGCATGGCTTTATTGTATAGTTTATTATTAAAAGATAGGATTACTCAAGTGCTAACTTCTAATAGAAGTTTGGACAGACGGGGAGGCCAAGGAAAAAAGGTCATGTGGTTATTTGGGTTTGTTGTACATGAAATAAGATGGTTCTTCTGATTATTACAGAAATCTATATCCTCCCTTTTGAACACTAATGAAAACTTTTTAGAAGAAAATATTGAGAGATCTGTACATAATACAGATTTCATAAAACTATAAATTCTTGGCACACTAGTTAGACATATTTAACTTATGTGTGCCTAATCTGTATTTTTACTGGATTTCTCTATCCAAGAGTTCTGCTAGCTATAGATTGCTTCCACGCAGAAACACACGCATCTGGGTGTTAGCATCTGTGCAAGATTTGATCAGTTGCATATTTGCCTGTGAATTTTCAGATGGGGAAAAAAAAATCCTATTTCTTGAGGACTATATAAGGAAATAGTTGAAGTCTTAACATGACATCATATTATTCAGCAGCAGAGTATCAACCTGCATCACCACACAGTACACAGCAACCAGTTGTTTATTTAACATATGGCAGAAAAGTGCCTGCTTCATCAAACTCTACATATAATGATCATCTAAACATTGCTGCTTCTATAGTGCCTTGGAAAAGTTCCCTTTCTGCTCAAAATGATTGAGTGAGGATGACATTATGGGTCTCCAGAGATCAAAATAAGACTTCTCAAAAGAAGAAGAACAATGCACATCTGCTTTATTGTTGAAGGTTGCATAATATCGACCATATCTCAACACCTTTTGGAGTCCTGAAAGACTAGCCCAAAGGAAATACACACCAGGAACAAGATCTTGCATTTCTTTGATGCTTTCAGATTACTCTAAGAGACATAGCCAGAGAGATAAATGTTCATCATCTTGTCCTAAAGGAAGAGAAACATTTTTAAAGAGTCATAATTAATAATAAAGTGACTCATCTTCCTAAGATGCCTGCCTGACATTGAAGACCAAAGTGACTTTGCATTGTTCTGTAACAGTTCCTCCTCGTGAAAATATTACTCTTGCAATATTGCCAAGATTTGTGCCATCCTAAATGGTCAGTCAGTGTGCCAGGTGCCCAATTGGAAGATGCCCAAGGGAAGTTCTTCAACACCACTGGAAGATTTCAAACTTTTTCTCTTGTAAGCCCCCTTCTACTAGTTCTTTCATGCCAAAACCTCTTTTTCCACCTACTCTTTCAAGTTCTTCAGAATCTCAGTCCAGAGCTCACAGATCTGTTGTGGTGCTTTCCATTAACTTTTGTACACTTGGGATATTTCCCCTATTACTTTTTACGCAAATACAAATTGCACAATTAATGACGGTAAATACAAAGCATCTTTAACAGGATGGAAATGGGGTCCATCGATGGTCTCAGATTTCTTTGAGAGGTAGATTACTGAATCAGCATAAAGGCTTTGGTCAATTGAGTTTGAAACACCTAGACAAATTTCCCGAGAATGTGAAGCAAAGTACAAGCTCTCTAATTACTTGAAAATAATTATAGTGCTTTACATTTATATTGCACACTTCTGTCTTGGAGTTGGCCATGGCTTATTGATCCAATAGAGATGTGCAGATCCTTTTTCAGCTAGAGGAAAAAAAACATGACTATTGCCTTTAAAAATTAATCTGTGAAAATAAAAATGCTCCTGACTCCTCCCTCCCTGTTTGTAGCTCCTGGCCACAGAGGATTTTGAGGTGATCACAGGCACACTCTTTCTCCTTGAACTCTCCCTATCTGAAACTTTCCCCCATGATGTAGCTTCCTCATACTTTCTGCAGCTGTAGAGAAAAGAGATGTTTTATGGACTGAATTCATCCTCTCCCATCCCTCCAGGAGTCTCTCACCCAGCTGAAGACTTCATCCCATTTAAGGCCAGAGACCACTGCAGCCAGCCTGGGCTGGCCTCCAGCAGTCCCAGGATCATTTGTGGTATCTACAGCCTCCTCTGGGATGTCACTGGGACTGTGTTTGCTTCTTTTGTTTTGCAGTCTGTTTATTCTTTTTGTTCTGACCATTACACTAATGGTCCCATTTCTGTTCTCTCTAGTCAAATGTCTCAAAGAGCAGTTCGATGAGTTAGGAGAACCATCTTCAGGCACAGCCCTCTCCTTATTGAATTCATACTGCTTGTTCACCTCTGCCAGCCAGAAGTCTGGCATCCAATCTGGCACGGAGCACTTTTCCTTCCCTTATGTACATTAAACATGCTTATTACACTCTAGCTTCCACATCATAACTCAAGTAACTCACCCAATTATACCTCTTTACTTTCTTCTCTTCTTGGAAGCTGAAGTTCACTTCTTTACGATGACTATAAGGCCCAGATCCCAGACTCCTTCCTTGCATGCCAAATGCTGCTGCCAACCTTCTTCCACTTGAAAATAAACATGAACATAACACCCTCATCCAAAAGTGTATTTGTTTCAGAATGCTGATCAGAGAGAAAAGAAATAAATAAATAAAATAAAAAAGAGGAAAGAAAAATCCTTTTAGTCTGTAAAATTCTTCCTGGGATTTGTCCAGTTTATCTCATGTTCTATTCCTTTCTTCCACCAGATCTCTTATGTGACTGAAACCAACAGGACCTCATAATTAAGGAAATGTTTATCAGGTTAAATTACTATGATGTGGTTATTCTACTGTTTAGAATTTTTTAAAATGACAATCTCAGTTTTTCCCTGAAGTAAAATTAAACAAATCTTAATTAAAACAGTTAGACATATATAAATACACATAAACATACACATATATGTATATATATATATATACACACACTGTAACAAATATTTTTCTGATTGTTTTCTGGCTGTAGAAGGTAGCAGATATACAAAAATTAAGAGGTAGTTATACAAGAATCCCATGCTTTGCAACTCTCTGTCACTCGGTGAAATCTTTAGCCCTACATTAAATATCTGGTCTTCCTCTGCAACTTATGGAGAGAATGAAACTACTGGAAATGACTTAAGCACTAATTAAACTCTGTTAGAAGAATGAAAAAATAAGGAGTCTTAAGAAAGTGGGACTCAATAAGTCCCTTCTTGCAAAGATGGTTAAAATGTATCCCTATTGATAAGTGAAACATGGCTAGGAACAATTCTCTGGCCCTCAGACCAGGTCACTTGGTATTTGAATTCCAAGTAGTGCCTCTGTGGTTTGAAAAATATATATTATTTCCTGTGGGGTTTTAGTTCTGAGTATTAGAGATAATATAAATGGTGCAATGTAAATTGTTCAAGTGATATTTTAATAGCATGAAGCACTGTTAGAGTGTGGACTGAGGGCATGGAGGAGTACTTGGGACTGCAGAGATTCTTGGGATAGTGTTGGAGGACTGGAATAGCATGGGATAGAGGGAGCCAAACCAGGTACAATCTAGTGCAGACAGCAGCTTGGAAACAATCAGTGATGGGCACGGCACCCCCAGCCACTGCTGTAGAGAGATCACAGCCAACGCCGTGCCTGGGAGCATGCTGGCAGTCAAACGTGACACTCAAGCTTATGCCCCTCCATGCAGTATGCAGTGGTGGTGTCCACTGCTGCTGGTATCTGCTTCCAGGGGAGAGGCTGTACCATCACACACCCGACCATGCACAAACGACTAGGCTGTTGAAGAAAATAGAAAAGGGTATAGCAGCTGAGTAGAAGATGATTTCTTAACCAGCAAGTTACAGAGCCTTAGCCTTTCCTGCTTTAGTAGCTTAACTGCCTGAAAACAATTCAGCATTCACTGGACTGGCCTTTTCTGCATGTTAAATAATCAACCAAGTCAATACAAGACTAGTCTTAAAGTCTCTGTTTAGAACAAAGATAAAACTGATGACCAAAAAAAAAAAAAAAAAAACACTATAAAAAGATGGAATGAAATAGGACACCAGGTCTGTTTAAATTACATAACATTTCTGGGAATTAAAAGGTCCACGGTGCACTTGAACTGGTTCAAGAACCTCTGAAATAAAGGGGAGAAGACAATAAAGGGCAGAGACAGAATTAATCCAAGAAAGAGGAGGCTTAGTCAATCCAGGAGGAAAATACAGAACATTTTCACAAGTTCAGAAGTAGCAAATTTTCCACTGGAAAGTGGATCGGCTTTAAAATGCTGTTAAGTTATCTAATCTGTCTAACTTCCCACAAAGCTTTTCCTTGTAGTTTTGTCTGTGTACAAAGCTTCTGAGAGAACGAAAACTGAAAAACGAACTTGCACTTCCTAATTTCTGTAAATAATGCATGTTCTTACTCCTTAAAAAATTTTGGGGAGTTAAAACAAATTGAACACATGACATTTTATGAAGTTTTTCCCTTGCACATAATAATTATTCTGGTTTTAACTGATAGAGTCTTATTTAGTTTTATTTATTCACAACGGCAAATTATAGAAATTATTTAAAATGGGAAAGAAATCCCCAGCGAAAACAGATTTCAGGTAAGTCAGTTAGTGTTCTTTGACACTAATATATCTGTGGGCATTACTTGCTATCACTACCTTACATTTCAGCTTGTCCCAGTGCTGCAGTATCTGACCGGTAGGTGTGTTTATGGGCACACTGCTCAGTAGACTACGGAAGAAGGCACGCAAGAAGACTCACGCAAGGTCTTCCTGCGGTGAAAATAAAATCCCACACGTCCATAAATACTGCTAGCTCCCCGATCCTTGCCGAGGATACCTGTGTCGGGGGGCAACTGTAAGATGGGAGTGGGGGATGCTCTGGGGACTGCTCGTCTCGCTTTTGCCGTGCGAGAGGTGCGGGAGAGGGTGGGACCCCCTGGGACCTCCCGGGACCGCTGTGCTCGATGGGGGGTACACCGGCCCGTGGTGGGGCAGGGCAGGAGGAGAAGACCACGGAGGATTTCTGGCCGTGGCCGCGACGTGCGTGAGCCACCTGGGGGACGGCGCGGGGGCGGTTTTAGGCTCCTGCAGCCGCTCGTCCGGAAGCCGGCGGGACAGCAAGGACGAAGCCCTGCTTCCTCTCGGCAGCGCTGGGAGCTGAGCCTTAGAGCCCTCTAGTGAGATTTCTCGGAGCGGATCTCCCCCTCCGGCCCTCCGGGGACGGCCTCGACGCCGCCCGGGTTCGGGGGCCGGTTTGCTTCGGATAGGGGAGCCGAAAATCCCACTGGCATGGCAGGAGGCGGCTCGGGGTCTGTTTCCCTCGGGGCGACGCCCTCCCGGCGCCCCGACCCCCGCCCAGAAGTGCCCCGACCCTCCCCAAGCCCCAGGGGTCCCCCAGCCCGAGGGCGGGGGTCGCACGGCCACCAAGCGGGGGACAGGCACGGCCAAGGCCCTGAAGATGTCAGCTGCTTGGGGAGGGAGGGGAGAAGGATAGGAAGGGCGGCCTGTTCCTAAAAATACTCCCCGGTTACATCCCCGTGAGCCAGGGATGGAGATGGTAACAAAAATGCCTTGAATCAGTAGGAGCAGCGAACAATCTTCGTGCTTTTCCTCATCATCTTGGAATAATCAGTGGAATTAACTGAGGTCGAGGAAACAGGCTCTTGGGTTAGTTGTGGGAGGCTGTGAGAATAGGGGGCAGCCATTAAAAGAAACCTGATCGCTATTCATCAACTCGGAAGAGGGGAAAGGAGGAGGAAAAAAAAAAAAAAGACCTTCGTGGCTCGAGCTCATACCAACCTGGTCTATCTCTGATCAAGAAGATCCCTGGAAACAAGAAGTTTACAAATATTGTCAAATTGATGCTTGTAGTGTGATTTAAATTGTCAATCCTGCAGAAGCCCACCAGAACTTTGGACGCAGTGCCCTGCATTTCTGGCTAGTTATTGCCAATCCCCTAAGGCGGAAAGCTCCCTCTCCTTATTTTAACCATATGTGCCTTTTGTTGTTGTTGTTGTCTTGTCTGTAAAGCTCTCCGCTCACTCCCCCCGTGCCGCGGAGCATCCGAGGCGCTGCCCGCGGCCGGCAGCGGGGCGAGGGCTGGCTGGGCTCCGGCCGCCCCCCGACGGGTGTCCCACCGCCGCGGGACCGGAGCCTGGCTGTGGGGTGGGGGGAGAACCCCAAATTAATGTTGGTGCTGGGGGTGAGGGTGAAGGAAGCTAAACCCTGAGCCCCCCGCCCGAGATCGAGAAGGGGTAATGCGAAGGTAGCGGGCCGGCGGGGGGGGCGGCTGTAGGGTTTGTGGGGAGCACGGGAGGCTGCAGAGCCTTGAGAGGGGGGCACGGAGCCGCAAGGTCCCCCGAGACCCCCTCGGACAGCCCTCCGAAGCCGTCCATCTCCCTGAAAAATGCGCAGCCGCTGCTCGGGACCCCCCGCCCGGGCACCCCGGCGCCCCCGCCCCGCCCGGCCCCTCTCTTAGCATAATCGAGTTACCCGCTACATAGCTGGCATCCTCGGCGGCTCCCCCCGAGGAACAGCGCGCAGCTCGCTGCAAAAAGCTTCCAGTTACTCCTCTCGCCCCAAATCACAGAACAACAAGCTATTGTTGTTTGTCTTAATTTCGTTATTCGCGGTGATCCCGGTCATGTTTTCATTTTCAGTCGGGGCAGGATCTCGGGCTCTCTACGTGCCATCTGCGATGGGCCAGAGCTCGTTTTGTTTTGAAACAAAACGCTGAATTCAATACACGCGGGAATAAAGCGCACGGGGGTGGGGAGGGGGGCTGCAAACTGCCGCCGTGGGGCCCGAAACGTGTGCGATGGGGTGCCCGGGAAGGGAGGGGGTGAAAGAGGAGGGGGAACGGACACGACACGCAGGCCTGGGATCCTGGCAAGGGTCTTTACGATTTATAAAAAAGATAGCAGGAAGAGCAGGTCAACTGCTGGAGGGTTTCGTCCACGTCAAAGTCGCCTGGTTTTAAAGGGAAGGCATATTGTGTTCAAACCCCTTTCCCCCCCCCTCCAAAAAAAAAAAAAAAGGAAAAAATGAAAAAAGGAAATAAACGAAAACTTGGAATTGTTTGTCGCTTGCTCTCCCTACAGTCCCTGCCGCAGTAGTGGGCACGTGTGGGCAAGAGGTGGGGATTGTGGGGTTTGTCATTTGCTCGCTACCAGCGCCGAGAAAAGCGTCTCACCGACAGCCTCCGTCTCCCTCCCTCCGTCCCCACGCAGGGAGCTGAGGCCGACGGCAGGAGCGTGAGTGTCATGCGTGTCGTGGGGGCTTGCCATCGCCACAGCCACCGCTCTGCCTCCTGCCTCCCCCGGTGCCCCCCAAGCACAGCCGGAGGTGTTTATGCCTGTGTGAAAGGGATAAGCTGCGGGGCATGGGAGGGGGGCACAGGGGCCGCAGTCGGGGGGACGCGGGGAAGGCTGCAGGCAGGAGGCTGGGAGGCTCAGTTGCTCTGTCACGGAAGCGGTGCGGGCCCGCAGCCTCCCGTGCAGGCTGCTGTCTCGAAGGAGACGGTGGAGGCACCGCCGAGAGGGAGATTCTCAGATAACCGCAGCGTTGTCCTGGCACTCATTTATGGACACAAGGCAGTAACGTGCAATGAAAAGTTCCCAGGAAGCGACACGCTCAGCCCCCCCTTCCCTCAGCAAGTCCTCGCCCTGGTTAATAACGGGAGCGTTACGAGAGAAAAAACGACTTTTTTATTTTCCTCCTATTTCACAGCCTTTTGCGGTGACGCTGCCGGTCCCGCACGTTGCCTGGTGCTCGGCAGCGACTTCCCGGAGGGGCCAGACCTCTGCTGAGGGTGCCCTGCGGACAGTCACACCGCTTCCCCGGCCGGGACTGGGATGAACCCGGGGCTCCTGCGCCGGGCACGGCGGGGCCGGGCGCCAGCAGCGCCGGGCGCAAGTTTGGGGCAGCCCAGAAAAGCCTTTGGCTGCGGCTGCACGAAGACACCCCGGAAAACGTTCCCGTCGGACCTGGGGCAAACGTTACCAGACGATTGCCTCTTGCTCTGAAACATAACTGCAGTGAACGAGCTCTTTTGCACATGCCAGAAAAGCTAGTCGCCTGATCGTTTGATTCCCCCGCAACTTGACTCGCCCCGTGCCGGGGCTCCGCAGCCACTATCTGCTCCCTCTTATAGCACTAATAGGAAGACTTTTCTTGCCCCAAAGTTAAAAGCAGTTACAGAGCATTGGGATCCAGCTGCCCCTAATTTGCAGTCGCTCTGGGAAGCGGCGACACACGCCGCCCGGCCACCGCCGCCCAAAGTGAAAGCGTCTGCGGAGGGGCTTGCGTGTAGGGTCCGTACTCACATTTTAGGGAGCTAAGAAGAGACTTTCTCAGAGCTCCGTCCACGCAACAGGTTTTGACATCTCCTTTCCGGCTAGGGCGAACAGCTGCTCCCATTCAGCCTCCGCCGCTGTGGTTCTGAGATAGAAGGAGAGGAAGCGGAGTCAGGTAGATCCCCGATAAACGTGCAGCGACAGAGCGCGGTAGCACGGAGGCGGGAGGGGAGCCCAGACCTCAGCAGCTCTTTTGTCTTTTGCCACGGCCCCGGCCGCCGAGGGGAGCGGGACGGAGCCGGATTCTCCCTTCCGAAAGACGCCCGGAGTGAGCGCAGAGGTCGGGGATGGGAGAGGGGATCCGTGCTTCCCGGGGGTAGGAGACGGGATCTGTGCTTCCCTCGCCGTGTCTGTTCGGAGGAACATTTTTAAAGCGGATCCTCTCTCCCACCCCGCGGCCGTCCGCTGCGGCCCCAGCTGCGCCCCATCCTCCGCTGCGGCTGAGCGGGAAGCGCGGAGAGTGGGACGTGATCGTTTCCAAACAAGCACGCTTTGAATCCCGCAGGAATCGGCCAGCGGCAAGGCGCTGAGCGGCCGAGTGCTAATTCTGCTCGGAGGGGAGGGAGCCTGGAGCACGGGGGCTTTACGGACCCGCCACCGACGTTCCCAAATTCGTTGGAAACGAATGCCCTGCAGAGGAAGCCCCCGCTTTGCTCTGCGCCCCCGGGCGAGCCGAGGCGGTGGCCGCCCGCTTCCCACGGCTTCTGCACGGCTGCAAAGAGGCTCGCACAGGTAGGCAGGCACCGGGCTTCCGAAACGGAGCTCACCCGAAAAACTCCGCACGCAGCCGGTGGGTGCGCACAGGCGCCCCGACGGGCCGGGCTCTGGCCGCGGCGGAGCCTCTGCCCCCCTTCGGGCCCGGCTCCCTCCCCCGGGGGGCTTCGCCCGCCGCTCCTCGGCCTTGCCAGCCCCCGGCCCGGCCGCTCCGCAGGGCCCGGGGGCTCCGGAGGGTCGGGCTGCGGGGCGGGGAGTCGTGGCCGGGGCTTCCGAGGCCTCACCGAGCCCCGGAGGCGCAGGAGAGCAGCTGGCGGGCTGTCAGAAAGGTGGGAGCGCACGACGGCAGAGCCGTGCTGGTGGGGCTGCAAATGGCGTCGGAAGAGCTTGCTGGCAGTTGTGTTATTTCTCCCCCAAAACAGAACATTTCGGGCCGTGAAATCAGCCCTGGGGCCACGCACGGCGGCGGGGAGCATCCGAGGGGCACCCCCGAGCGCTTTCACCTGGGCTCCCCCCGGCGCCTGCAGCCGACCCCCGAGGGCGCTTCCCCAGGGGAAGCCGGCTCTCGCTTCGTCCACACCGAGGGGACGGGAAAGAACAGGGGGTGACAAGGGGCCGCGCGGTCACGCCGAGTGTCCCCGACTTTTACGCGTGTCCCCCGGGGCGCAGCACCCCAGCACAGGGCTGGAAGCGGAGCAAAAACCGACGCCGGGGTCCGGCGGGGAGAGGCGAGCGGCGGGGCCAGGCGGGCACGGCTCGGGCCCTACCGGCAGCCGGTCCCCGCTCCGGGCAGGTACGGCCGGCCTGTAACGGGATCCCAGGTGGGAACAGGGTCCCTATTGTACGCGGGAGGCCCCTTCCCCAGAAAGCTCGCCGCCAGTTGCTGCTGGGCGCTGGGGAGGGGGCGAGGCAGCGCCTGTAGCAGGGAACTCGCCGCGAGGGCCGGGGCCAGGGGGTTCCCCCCGACGGGACCGGCGGGGCCCCGACGGGGCGGCGGCTCCCCGCTCCCCCGCTGCCGGTGGGTGCCCGCAGCGTCAATCACGGCGACAATTTCTCCCTCGCTAGCTAATATCTCAGCTCGCAGGGCCGCCTCTGAGTGGATCTGAGCAATCTGTCAAGCCAGCCGGGGAGCCACCTCAAAACAGATCGGGTTACCCCTGATTGACAGCGTCACCATGGCAAATAATTTGACTAAAACTATTGTCTTCTCCTGGCAGTCCCCGGGTCAGATAACCGGACCAATCACAGCGCGGATAATCACTTTTCATGCCAGCTTAGAATAATATTATTAAAAAAAAGGGGGAGAGAGAGAGAGAAAGAAAGGGGGGAAAAACTCCGAGAGGGAGAGGAGAGAGGGAGCGGGACTTTACCACTATATTATGTGGGATCTTTCGGCGGAGGGGGGTGGGGGGGAAGCAGGGAGATCCCAAACCGGCGGCCGAGGGGGGTGGGGGTGGGAGAGCCGCGGCCGCTGCGAGCGCTGCAGATAGGAGACAAAAGAGGCACAAAGTTCCTCTCGCAACTCGGACTTACAAAAAGGAGGCGGCCGGGGGAAAACGCCCTCCGCGCTCGGGCTCCCGAGGCTTTCTCCTCGCTCCTCGCCTTTTTTAAGCCGTTGCCTCGCCGGGGCCGGGCGCCGCCGATGGCCGCGGCCCCCCGCGCCCGGCCGTGACCCCCGCCGGGCCCCGCCGGGCGCCGCCGCCCCGGGGCCGGCCCCGCATGCCGGGCGCTGCCCGCCGCCCCGCGCCGCTCCCCTCTATGCGGCCGTAGGGTGCGCGGCGGGGCAGGGCTCACCATGTCGATGCTCCCGACTTTTGGCTTCACCCAAGAGCAAGTGGCCTGCGTCTGCGAGGTGCTCCAGCAAGGCGGCAACATCGAGCGGCTGGGGCGGTTCCTCTGGTCCCTCCCTGCGTGCGAGCACCTCCACAAAAACGAGAGCGTCCTGAAGGCCAAGGCCGTGGTGGCCTTCCACCGGGGCAACTTCCGCGAGCTCTACAAGATCCTGGAGAGCCACCAGTTCTCGGCGCACAACCACCCCAAGCTGCAGCAGCTCTGGCTCAAGGCGCACTACATCGAGGCGGAGAAGCTGCGGGGGCGACCCCTAGGGGCGGTGGGCAAGTACCGGGTGCGCCGCAAGTTCCCGCTGCCCCGCTCCATCTGGGACGGCGAGGAGACCAGCTACTGCTTCAAGGAGAAGAGCCGCAGCGTCCTCCGCGAGTGGTACGCCCACAACCCCTACCCGTCCCCCCGCGAGAAGCGGGAGCTGGCCGAGGCCACCGGCCTCACCACCACCCAGGTCAGCAACTGGTTCAAGAACCGCCGGCAGCGGGACCGAGCGGCCGAGGCCAAGGAAAGGTACGGCTCCCGCCCGCGCCCGCGGGCCCCCGGCTCCGCTGCTCGCCCCCAGCTCCGCGGAGGCCGCCCCGACGGCGCGCCCGGGGCCTCCGGGGTGGAGGAGCCGGGAGACAGACGGGCCAGGGCCGTGGGTGCTCCACGCGTGTCCGGGATCAGCAGAGGGGAAGGAAGCTCCCGGAGAGGCGGCCGAGCCCCTTGACCAGCCGAGGGGTGGCCGGGGGGGCGGCGGGGGACCCGTGCCGTCGGGGCGCGTCCTTGCGGGCTGCCCGCTGTCGAAAGGGAGCGGCGGGGCGAGGGAATAAGGCGGGGGGAGCGCTGCGAAGGGCGCCCCCAAAATGTGCGCCCTGCAGCTCGGCCCGCTCACGGGCGGACGGGGAGAGAAGGCAGAGCTCTCTGCCCTTGCTCGTGAAATCTCGCCTCGGCTTCACTACCCAGCGCGGTGCTCACGCATGCATATTTATATATAATATCTCCTCATACCGACCGTGGCTCCGAGACTGTGCTTTTCTCGTTGAATTGAGGGAAGGGGCCGTTAATTGCCGGCAGAAGTTAATGCCTACGTACTCGGGAGGACTTTGCCGTCAGCCGGCCCAGTGTCTAAAGGACGGGCCGAGGAAGCGAAAAGCGTGTCCCAGCTGCGCTGCGCCTCCTTCCCAGCTCGCTCGATCTGCTCGTATGGCCTGCGCGGTTAATTAACAGATTATTAGAAATCTCCCGCACCTCCGTGCCACGGAGGACACGGCATTTTGCTTTTCTGCCTATCGAGGTTTGGAAAAGGCGAGCGCCGCGGCCGCGCAGCTGTGCAGCCCGGCAGGTTCGGGCTCCGCACAGATTTGCTCCACGCATTTCCCCAAACGGTGCTAGCGCTTTAATTTTCTTTCAAATCCCCGCAAGTGTTGGTTTTACGAGATGTTAGAGATCCTTTTTATTGCTGATAGCAGGGACTCACCTTCGCATATCTAAAGGAAATGAAGGTTACACTTATTCCATTCTTTTTTTTTTTTTCCCGAGGAATCAAATTTTAAAGGTCTCCAGAGACGAATAAGATTTTTGACATTGAAAAATACACTCAAACTAATATTACACTCAAGGCGTTGGAAAACAGACTGTTCCTGGGATTGCCATTCACCCAAGCAACTTGTTCAAGCAGAGCTTTCTTTTCAATTTTTACTTTCTTTTTATTTTTTTTTGCCGTAGTGTGGCTCAAGCCACATCCTGCGGCCCTTACCGAGCAAAAAATGTCGGCGCAATGGCCACCCCTTCCCTCGAGCAAATCCTGCGGAATCGGGCCCCTCTGCCAGACAGCGTTTTCAAGGCTTCCGCAGAAGCTTTTGAATCCACTTAAAACGCCTTCAGTATTTCAGGCAGGGCTGTGTCTACAAGGCTGCTACGTCTAAAAGCCGAGTTAGCCTTGACGGGATGGTCGCCCCCTCTCCATCTTACCCTTCTTATTAAAAAAAATTTTTTTTTTTTGTTAATTCCCTTTTTTGAACGGGCTTGGCAAGCCTCCAGCGATTTCTCGGTGTTTACCCGGGGGTGCCTCCCGGCACACTGTGCCGCCTTGCCCAGCCAGGTAGGCGGCTTGGGCTCGGGGCTCCCCCCACAGGGAGCGGGGCCCCCCCGGGCTGCGCCCTCCGCGCCGGGAACGGCGGCTCGAGTGGGGGAGAGCAGCCAGGGCTCGGGAAATAAGCGAGTTAACTCTGTTTGCTCGCCTTATCTTCCATATCGGGCTATGCTTTGAGCTTGGGGCGAGGGGGTGGAAATGTCTGGTTACTAAAGTGAAAGGCAGGCTGGTGCTGGGCCGCAGCACGGAGCAATCTTGCGTGCAGCCGCCTCGCCTTGGCCTTGCTTCTCTTCAGCACGGGGAGCAGTTTTCAAGTGTGAAAGCCTTTTTTTTTTTTTTTAATGCCTTCCTCTTCCCTTCCTCCCCCCCTTCCTCCCTCCCCACGCCGTGTAAACGCTTTGCGATAGACGGAGGCAGAAAATGACGTTTTGGCAAAGTGACACTTTCCGCCGGGCTAGTGGGAGACTCTTGTTTACAAGCTCGGCGGCCCTTGGCCCTTTGTGCCAGACGAAGAGGCCCGGGAGGTTTGCAGAGTTTGGGAAGCCGCCGGTCCTGCATCCCCCCGGTGACTTCCCTCCCTCTTTTGTGTTTCCTATAGGGAAAACAACGAGAATTCCAACTCCAACAGCCACAACCCGCTCTCGGCGTCAATGAACGGGAATAAGACAGTTTTGGGGAGCTCAGAGGACGAGAAGACGCCGTCAGGGACCCCGGATCACAACTCCTCCAGCCCCGCGCTGCTTCTCAGCTCCAACCCCGGGCTGCAGCCCCTGCACGGCCTGGGCCACCCCCAGGGCCCCAGCGCCATCCCCGTGCCCAGCGCCGACCCCATGCACCACCACAGCTTGCAGGACTCCATCCTCAACCCCATGTCATCCAACCTGGTCGATCTGGGCTCTTAAAACCGTGTACACGCTCCCTCCTTCGCGCCTCCTTTACTCATGTATTTTTTTTTCCTTAATCTTACCAGAGACTTTTTGAAAGCGATGACAAACTCCTTAGTGGAAGTGTTGTGTGCCCTTTGGCAGCAGGCTGGCTGCAGGTTTGGAAGGCGTTGGACTCGTCTGTGGGCAATAATGGTGTAAAAAGCCTGGAGGGTTGCTTAAAGCTGGTCTCAGACAGGGACGGGCTGTCGGACAGGGCCCGTGGCTTTCATGCCAGGCCGTAACGCGGTGCGGTGGGGCAGCTCTTCCCAGCCTTGATTTTCCAAATCTCCCGGTGGTGTTGCTTTGTCGCCCAGCCTGTGGGTGAAGACGCACATTGTAATTTTTTTTGGGGGGGTGGGGAGGACGGGAGAGCGCAAGGCCACTGTTTACATGCCTGTTGGGAAGTTTCGCATCGCTTCCGCTATCCTATTGTAGTTATGTATCCGTGGCAGGTGTACGATGTACAATTTCAACTAAGAATACAAAAGCTGTAGTCAAGTTATAGCAGCGACACGCTCTAGGCAGACTCTGTAACTTTCTTGTAGCTGATGCTATGCAGAGAGGCGGCTTCTTCGGCCTTGTCCATGTGGTGCTTTCGCCATTTGCTGTGTGGGAAAGGAAGCAATGGCCCGAGCCCGGCCCCAGCAGAAGGGGGGGGGGGGGGGGGGCAGATGCTGCCCGCGGCATTCACCGGGGGCAGGAGCGGGCTCTGAGAGAAGAGGATCTGCTGCTCGAGTTTAGACTTAAACGACAGTATCAACAGCAAGTCACCCGACCTTAGTTTTGTTTATTGTTTATATTATGTGAATACATTCTTTGGAAAATATTTCTGCTTTTATTTTATAATAAAATTTAGAAATCTAGCTCGGCGTGCACTTGCATCACTCGCCTGTGGGATGCGTTTGGGCTCAGCCCGGCTGGCAGCAGACCCGCGGGGCTAGGGCAGCTCGGTGGTTCGGTGTTCCCCACGGGTGGTGGCCAACCCCGGAGCCCCCCCGGTTCGGGGCTCTCCTCCAGCCCGCCGCCTCACCGGGACGGGAGCCGGTCCACTGCGGCCGTGGGTCCGTCCCGACCCCGGTGCACCGGGGTGGGCAGTGGTGGAGAGGCAAGGGCCTGAAGATGCCTCCTCCAGAGCCTGTGTGGGAGTTTGTGACAACGGGAATGCTCTGCTCTTCTCTTTTTTTCTTATTATTTTGTAGTTTATGCTATTTTTCGTAAGCACGGGGTGGCAAAAGAGGCAGGCACGTTGCTTGCAATTTTGCTTTATTAAGGGATAGGAGCTAAGGCTGGCTTCTTTACGGTGATGGGCAGGGTTGGAAGCCAAGCGAGGCAGAGCCCTTTGGTCGCCCGGTGTGGGGCTGCGCTGCGTTTCACCCACGGTGCGTCATCCTCGCCAGCAGCTCTTTGCTAGAACCCCAATGCAATATATCATCCGATTGAAACTTTCCTCCGATTTTTTTTTATGCTTATTTCCTCCCCTAAAATGAGTTTCTTGTGAAAAATAAGCCGAGAAAACGATATGGTTTCAAGCGGGATAGAAATATGCGTGGATCAGCAAAGATCGTGCCCAGGTTTCAGACGCTGGCTGCAGTTCCAGTCAGCTAGAGTTTGGTGTGGGCAATGTCCTAATTTGATATAATCGGGGGCTGGATTAGCACCTTCTGCTTTTGTGGGTGTCCGATAAAAGCACTGTTCTCTGAGAGCCCCGGTAAAGTCTCTAGCAGTGAGGGTGTGAAGTTCAGTAAGGGGGAAGATCGTTCTCGAAAAAGACCCCTTTCGCCCCTGGTTATAAATATAGTGTCCTCGTTATGCTGTGGTTCATTGGGGTAAGCAAGATATTGCATCATTACAGAAGAGAGGGTACCTGGGCTACTTGGTATATTCAGGGTGATGCTTCTCCCATTTCGGCCCTTTGGGGTCATTTTCCAGCAGCGGAGAAGATGCGCCTGCTGCCTCTGCTGCGGGAGCGTACGAGTGTGTTCGTGCATGCACACGAGTCTAAGGGGCAGATTCTGTTATTTCCGTTGAGGGACATCTAATAATTTTAGCTATGAATTTTAATCCTTTGAAAATAAACATTTCGCTTGTATAGGAATCACTGCTTCCTAGGGCTACAGAAGTTCCCTGCTCCCTATAAGATAACACATGCAGTGGTGCAATATTACAAAGAATGAATTAATTGGCTAGTTAATTATTTAGTATTTTTAGAGATAGAAGTAAAGTTTGGGATCTGCGAAGAAAAGCAGAACGTCTGGGTTAATAAAACATGGCCTCGAAACCGAAATGAAGCCTTAAGGCTTTGCCCGCTGGAGAAAAAGGAAAAAAAAAAAAAAAAAAAAAAAACACGATTAGAGAAAGACTAAAGCCAAGATGGGGAACATTTAAAGAGGCAGTATGAAAACAGGATGGGGTGTAGGTGGTTAATAAAAGGTCATATTGCACAGAGGAGGCAGAATTCGATCTGAAGGGCTGACAGGGTGAGACGGCCCTTTGAAAGCTAGGAGCGATGAAAACTGTAAATTGCAGAGGATCACTTATAAATGGAGAGAGGAAGAGAACGCAACTCGCTGAAGTCAATTAAAGGCAGCCAGAAACCGAAATCATGCAGTCAAAAAAAAAAAAAGAAAGAAATCTGGAGGTCAATCTAGCATTAAGGGCGCACACAGCTTAAAGCCAAGCTGATGGGAGGTGTATAATGCAACCTGAAAAGCCGTACATGTTAAGACTCATTTTATCGGACCGTACTTGCCTTAGTAATGATGTTTGGTAAATTAGCCCAAATCCCCCCGATTTTCCACGCACAAAAAAAAAAAGTTCCCGATAGAGGAATATGCCGAAACCGACGTGACTAATCCTCGGTTTTAAACAGATTAGTTATGATTCACTAGCGTTATGTTACACGGGACAGATTTCATCTCCGCGTTGTTTGTTTGCAGGGTGCACCCGCAGGTTTCGGGGCATAAATAAGAAGTCGCTCCGGATCTGGCAGGCTTTAGCCATGAAATTCCCCCTGGCTAATTTGGAAGGGGTCCGGCAAACCCCACCGCCGAGCCCCCGTAGCGCAGCCTGACTGGCTGAAGCCCTCCTTCGCGTAGGAGCTGGACTCGGTGATCCCTGCAGCTCCCTTCCAGCTCGGGATATTCTCCGATTCCCTGATTCTGTGACTTCTTTTGGAGCCCATTCTCAAGAGCAATGGGAATATCGGGCCGCCCCTGAGAAGCCGCCGAAACCCCGCTCCCCTTCACCGGGGGCTGCTCCCCGACCGCACAGGGGGGTAGTGGGGGGGTGGGAGGGCAGGGGGCAGGTGGGGGGCATTGGGGGGGTGGGAGGGCAGGGGTCGCCCTTGGCAGCGTGGCCACGGGGGTGTCACCACCCTGCGACAACAAGCGGGGCAGACGGGGCACCTCCAGCCCCTCAGGACGGTCCTCCCGGGGCATGGCATTTGTTGGGGGAGGGGGTAAACCGCTCTCGGTCTCTCGTATAAGTGCATACACAAACATATAGATAGCTAGGTAGAGGGATAGATAGATGGATAAATAGATGGTTAAATGGATGGATGGATGGATGGATGGATGGATGGATATAGATAGATAGATAGATTAGAAATGTGTGTGCATTATATTTGCCCTCAAACCCAGACCTTAACCAATTTACATAAGGAATGCAGCATTTACGGCCCCCAGAATGGTAACTGGAGTCACTCCTTTAGAGAGCAGGGCGCTGAATATTCACGGTGTGCTCGAGCAGATTTGTTCTGCTGGGCAGCCCTGGGCTTCATTACGTGACTGTTAGCTGTCCCAGTGCTGGGCTGGAGAGGGGCCGAGGAGAGGACCCGGGACAGAAAGCCGTTCCGTCTGTCCTGCCGCCCTGCCGGGACAGCCCTGCCGGTCGCGGGAGAGCATCCCGACAGGCTGCTGGAGGTGGGGGTTTGCTGCCCATGTCGTGACAGCCCTTCCTCCTGCAAGCCCTCGCAGGAGCTTGGGGCGAGCAGCAACCCCCGGACAGCTCAGCCGCATCTCGGCTGCCATGGGGGCTGCGTTTTCCTTCGACGGTACGAGCCAGTTTTGCAGACATTCGCACGTCGTATAGGAGAAAAATCGCCTGCTTGGCACATTTCTGGAGGGCTGCCCCGGGTAAAGCTATTTTCCCTCCTCTCCTCCCTGCCCCAGGCTAGGCAGCTCGGGCCCAAGAGCATCCCAACGTGACGATGAGGGGGGATTTCGGCCCCAAAAGACGAGCGAATCCCACTGCCTGCCCAGGGGGGCTTGTGGAAGGCGCTCGGGCTCCTGTTACCAGCGCCGGAAATAAAATCTCCTGCCTTCTTTAGGAGAAACAAATGAAGCCCGGAGCGAGCAGGCTCTTGCCTTCAGCAAACCCTCACTTGAGCATGACAAATAATGTAGGGGGATCGCGATGAAAACGCTGGCCACTGCCCCGTACTGCAGAACTCCTTAACTTCCTCTGCTCAGTGAATCAAAACGCTGCGGCTCCGGCAGCCAAGAAAAACACACTGAAGGGAACTTTCAGTGCTTCAGCACACAAGGAAAAGGTGAGGGTTTTGTCTAAAGGAGAGTGGCTCTGGGGTTTGGAAAAACACGTCCTTAAACTGCCGAGCACGGATGGGCGAAGCGGTTCGTCCCGCTGTGCTGCGGGAGCGGGACTCCGAGGCACTGCCGGGGAGGCGGTTCCTTGCCGGGGACAGCTCGCGTCGTTCCCCGTGAAGGTTTTCATTATTTTATTTTATTTTATTTTATTTTATTTTATTTTATTTTATTTTATTTTACTCTTTTTTTTTTTTTTTTTATTTTATTTTATTTTATTTTATTTTATTTTTTTTTATTTTATTTTATTTTATTTTATTTTACTCTTTTTTTTTTTTGTCTCCGTCCCTACATTCCACCCAACACGTGTCTTCAAAAAAAAAAAAAAAAAAAGCAGACAGACACACGGAAACAAACAGGCTTTACCAAAAGCCTGTGACTCATATGGAAACGAGGAAGGTTAGTGGGAGCTAAGGTGAGCAGGCAGGTAAAGCGTTATATCAGCACACAGTAGTGCTCGGGAGAAGGGGGAGAGGAGAAAATACTTGGAAAGATGAAAATCGCACATGTGCTTCTGATGACCCCATTAGATGCGAAGTCCTCCAGGAAATACATATTTGAAACAGCCAGGAAAAACAAACATGCCTTTTATAGACTTGCTTGTCCCGCCATGAAAAATGCAAACCTCGGTATGGTTCGTGTGTATTTAGGGGGCGGGAGGGAGAAAAGGGGACATAGATTTTGTAAAGAACCCGATGAAAGCTGCCTTCATCAGGAATATTCATTTGCGCTCCTCCGCTCTCCAAAAATAGGCTGCAGCGTGAAAACCGGGGCAGTCGTTAAAATTACCGCGTGTGAGCCGGGCATTTGAGGCTGAAAAGCGACTGTCAGTAGCTCGCCTGGGTGTCAACATGGGCAAGACTGGCTGGCAACAGCGAGTAAGAAAAAAAAAAAAAAAAAAAACACGAGGGTTGTTGGGGCGAAGAGTAAAGAAGTGCAACTTTATAAAGCCCAGGGTATGCTGCGGAGTTGGACGGAGTCCAGTGGTTCCTGTTGGAAGGGCGATTTTTGGTTCGGGGCCGGGCAGAGCCGCTGGATGGGATGGGACCCCTCCGAGATGTCCCCCCCCCCCCCCCCCAATCCCACCTTTCCGAAAGACGCTTTGAGAGGCGGCCGGACTGGGGTCGGGGCGGGGAGAGCGGGGACTCGGTCCCGGTGCACCTGAGAAGCAGAGGCAAGACGGCAGCGCCTCAAACTCCGGGACCCCGCTGCACGGACCGCGGGGGAGGGGGGGACCTTTTTGCCCCCTCCCCGCTTTCCACCTCGGAGACCCCCCCCCGCTCAGCGCCCGCTTGCTGGGTCCCTCCGCAGAGCCCCGCTTTCGGCCGGGGCTGCCTGAGCCCCGACAGCAGGTGCCCGGGGCGGCCCCCTGGCCTTGGGGGGGGGAGACCCGGGGACACGCAGGCTCTGGGAGCCGCGAGGGTGCGTGGCAAGTCACGCGTGGGGGGACATCTCCACCTACGCGCTGCCGGCAGTGCCCGGGTGTCCGAAGCCGCCCGCTCCGGCGGGGTGCGGTTAATTAACGCGGCTCATTACCGTCCCCGCTGTCGCCGGAGAGCTGCCCGAGCCGGCGGCACCCCCGGGAGAGGCCCGACCCCACAGCCGGGCCCTCCCGTCCGTTTTCTCCTGACACCGTGAATCCCGCGGCCTGGGGCTGTGTGTGCGCGGCACCCGGACCCCCCCGCCGTCGGAAGCCGGCTGCTCGCCGCTTTTGGGGCGCGCACGGCGGGCGGGGGACAGCTGCTGCAGCAGCAGGGTTGGGAAACCTCCCAGATTCAAACCTCCCGAGGGCGCAGGCAGGCTCCGGCCCGCGCCGCTCCCGGGACTTCGGGGGGCGGACGGAAGCCGCCCCACCACCCGCGGGGTTTGAACGACAACCGAGGAGGCCACCGGCACCGCCCCCAACACGGGAGCCCCGAAAATGTCGCTGCTTTCTCCTCCATAGGTGCGACAAATCCCCCCGCGCCAAAGCTCTGAGGCGGGGCAGGGAAAGTCCCCGGATCCTTTCCAGTCTTCAGGGGCTTTTGTTTTCCATTTTTTATTATTATTAACTTTTTTTTTTCTGTCTCTTTACCCTAATTACTCTAAATCGGGTGCATTCATTACATCGACCGGTGCCGGCCGATCGCAGCTAGAGCCGCCTTGAAGATATTCACCCGGGCACTTCTTCCCTCGCCATTAATTTTAAACACCCCTCCCGATCTGGGCAGGGGAGGGGGGAAGGACGGGGCCTGCCGTCGAGCCCCACGCACGTCGAGGCACACGAAGGGGGGGCAGCCGGGGCGGCTCTGCGAGGGGCTGCGAGGGGCTCCGGCGTTAGTGCGAGGCGAGGTCTGAGCCTGCTGCCGACCCGCCCGGGCTGTGTGCCGTGCCATTTCGATGGTATCTCGCTTTTGGAGGCATTTTATGGCCGGGGGAAATCTAATCCAGTGAAGAGAAAGGAAGAGAATACTGTTGGCGTTGAATGAACTCCGTGTGGTAATCTTCGGGCAAATGGAAGGGTTTCGATGCCAAAGCAAAGTGTTTGCTCGTCGGGTCTGCTCATACTCTGAAGGGAGGCGAAGACACCATTTGAGAAATCCAGCTGGTTGCAAATCATACATTTAATCTCTCAGCTGGAATGATTTAATGGATCAGTATCGAGTAACAGTTCTGGAAAAGTAGCCTCCTAAAAAAACAGAGATAAATCCTGATTGAATAATAGTAAATGAAAACCGTGGATTACAGCGGCTGCAAGGCACTATTTGCTTTGCAGCCCTCGAAGGATGCCGCCTCCGAGGGGCCAGAGCCCCGCGTGTCATCTGGGGGCGGCGGGGCAGGGGGCACCCAGAGGCGTCCCCCAGCCCCTTGGGGAGGGCTCCCCCCCCTCCCCCGTCCCTCCCTTTCCCGTCCCCATGTCCCTGGCACCCCCCGAGGCGGCGGAGCAGCGGCACAGGCTGCTCGCCCCCGAAACGCGCCGTCGGGAGAGCCAAGACTCTGCCCCTCCGGGATGCTCTGCAGAGCGGGGCAAGGATGGGGGGGTGTAGAGATGGAGGGAGGGGGAAAAGGGGCCAGGGGTTCCTTCGGCAGCCGGGGCTGCGAGATGCTTTTTTAACCCTCCGAGGGCCGTAACTTTACACGGGCTTTGACGGCTCGGGTAAAGGAAAGATCTCGACTAGGTTTGCGAAAGCACTTGTCTCGGCTCTCCCCGGCCGAGGTCATTACGGCGCTTAATTAAAAGCCCTTCCTCGACGGGGCAGGTGCCCCCGGCCCCCGCCAGCCCCTCCCGGGCCTCGGGGGCCGCTGACTCCTTCTGCTCCCGGCCCGGCAGGGAGAAGCGGTGCCCGGCTCCTCTCCATGTCCGTGCCGCGGGGCTGGGTGTTTTTTGAATTTGGGATGGTTTGGGGATTTTTTCTTTTTGGTTTGCCAGCAGCCATCCTCTTAGGTGGATTTTTGCTATTGCTTTTCCAGGGCGTTTAGTTTTACCAGGCGTTTTCGGAGACCGTCGGGGGCAGGCTCACCCGCGCCTGTCCCCTCTCCGGGCGAAACCTTCCTATTCCGAAACCGCGAGGAGCGGGGGTCACTGTGGGTGTGCCACCCCCCGGCCCGGGGCCGTGGGTAAGGCTGGGGGCCGGGGGGGCCCCGCAGGGCTGGGCACGGCGAGCGGCATCACCCGTATAAGGAATGCAATGCGCTGCAATGCGGAGAGCGAGAGCAGGCAGCACAGCATTAGCACATTTTTGTCATTAAATGTACTCGAGCTGTAATAGTTGTTTATATTTACGGGGCATTCTTGAACGCAAACCACATGCTCGAGTCATCCATACATGAAGCTGGAGTCAGTGGAAAGTTGTGCTTCCCGAGGACGGCTCTGGGGGACAAGGGCAGCTCAGGTCAAAATCAGTTTAGTTTGGCGTTACCTATTTATAGAGAGATGGAAAATCTAAATGAAGTTAAAGAAACGGGACGTCGAAAAAATTCTCAGACAGCGTTCTGAATCTCAATCTTTTTTTTTTCCTTTTGGTCTTAGAACAATTCAACAGTTTTGTTCATACTATTATGGGATTTTTTTCATCCTCACCCTCTTCCTAAAACTATTACTGTATATATAGAGGATATCAATATAAATTTAAAATGACCCCTCTGTTTCAAATGATCTCTTCAAAACTCTTCAAAAACTACAAGGTCTTACAATGCTTTTACATAGAAACGTTGTTGAAACTTGTATTTTCTGCAGACAATATAGACTCTGGCAAATGAGTATTTTATGTTGGCATATCAATATTTTTCATGTTGTCTTCAAATTATTTAGCAACTGAAAAAATCCCTACCTGCTATGTTTGATGAAATCCTGCCTACAGTTCCCTAGCTCACTTCTGTAAGAAAAGCTAAATAAAAGAGCTGTACCGAAAAGCAGAGTGTTTGTGTGCACAAACCAGAAAACAGTTGATCTTAATTATAAAGAACTCGAAGGTGTGCTTTAGCAAGTTGCCTTCAGTCTATACAATCTTCATATGATTACTTTTTCTATTATGTGACTTTTTTACATCATGTAAGCAGATATGTGTAAAATTTCTATTTATGTATAAAATGCTTTAAAGCTCACGGGTATTTAAGGTTATTAGCAATAGCGTAGCTACAGAAAATCAAATAAATTATTTATAAATCTTTTGAAAAGTGCTTTTTTTTTTTTTTTTTTTTTTTTTTTTGCCAAGAGCAAAAGCCTGGACCCGTTCCTTTTGAAGACAATGGCAAAGTTCCCACCTACACCCTAAGGATCTGTGTGTGAAGTCAGTCAGAGTTTTTCCATGGACTTTGGATCAAGCCCATAGCATGAGTCAATTTAAGAAGTGATTATTTCTCTGTCATAGAAATGCACATTGCATTTGCTTAGATAAGTACATCTCGAGGATTTTTCCACCCCCGTATTTCAGGATCTTAAATGAGGAAATTCTTTATAGTCAAAAATTCCTTGAAACGAGTCCAACTCTCCCTGGCCCACCAACCACACACCTCCAGTTTGGGACTTGCTCTGGGTGGCACTAAGAGCAAACAAATGTCTGTGTTCTTTCTTGCAAAACTATTCTGCTTTTTGTCCCTGTTTACCTTCTGACCTGCCTTCCCCACAATCCTCCAGCACGTGTCCTCTTCTGTGAGACACCTGGACAGCAGAACCAGGAGGTTTGGGAAAAGGAGACACTGGGAAATGGTGGAAACTCAATGGCAGCACCACACACAGGGATGACATGGAAACAAAGTCCATTTCCTCCCACCTTTAATTTTTAGCACTGGGTCCCGCACTTTCCAGCAGACCTGCCCCAGGAGAGGTGTTTTTATACAGGCAGGAGTGGCTTCACTGCCCTCTCTGCTAGCTACAGAAAACTCGCCTTGTCACTCACCACCCACCAGAGTGAAAGGGCCACAGTTCCTGAGGAAAAGCAGCCTGCTTGCTAACCAAACAGCCCACTCTTCTGGTAACAACAACAACAACAAAAAACGAAAAACAAAAACCAGCTGGCCCTGACAGGATCATCTGCTACAAGAAGGATCCTCCAAGGACAGCAGTGTCTGCAGCCGCGCAGCCAGCAAGGGGCAGAGGGCACTGCAGGGGGGGCCAGGCCCATCCTGCAGCCTGGTGGCCCCCAGGTGCCCCCAGCAAGCAGCTGGCCCACGGCTGCGTCTGCTGTGCCTAGTCTGCCCTGCTCAGCCAGGACCAGGAGAGTGAAAAGGTGAGTCCCCCGCGGCATTTCCAGCCTGCCTTCGCTCTGCAATACGTGCAGTTTGGCTGGACCCCAGAGCCCGCCTGGGAATCTTCAGATCACATCTGTGTTTGATTACATCTGTTTGGAGCATCTGTTTATGTCTATCTGTGGCATTATAAAGGAATCTCCGAGGCCTGTTCTGTTATGTCATGCAGAAATGAAATTGTGTCAGCGAGTCAGCACTGCTGCACAGCTCATGACCCAGCAAGCAGCGGAGGAGACCAGGATGGGCAGAGCTATGGTGGGCAGCCCCCAGCATGGAGCTGAGATGGGGCAACGTGGAGCTGCAAATGGGTGGCCGAGTGCTATCCATCACAGACCCACTCCCACCAGGGCTCACTGACATTTCATCTGCGAAATCTGCTCCTGTTCATGTGTGTCAAGAAGACACATTTGCATAACTAATGTTTCCTCTTTTTTTGAAAACTCCTGCTCCCTAAGGAGTGAATAATGTTGACTCTTGGGTAGGTCAGAAGAGTTTGTGCGACGTTTGTGTGCGTTTCTGCAGTAGGGACGTGGAAACCTGTGGTCGCTGGTCCCAGTGCTCCCTGCTCAGGTGCAAAGTCCCAGAGTGCAGTCCCCAACTACAGCAGCAGTGCTTGGTGAGGGAGGCCAGAGGAGGAACAGTGAGGACAGAAGCTGGAGAGAGCTGTAAAATAGCGCAGCAGATATTTATAATATAAAGAAATTAGTTTTGTCTTTTAACTCTATGGCAATGGCATCCAGTCTAAGGGTACATTAGGCCAAAAAGCCAATTGCAGCTTTGCATATATGCAGATCACTGACAGTGATATTTATCTAATCAATATTCTTCTGTCATTTACAAGTTAATAACTTTTATTCAATTAAAATAAGTGGCAGAAGGCAATTTTTTAATTATTTTTTTTTTAATTTTTTGTCTGTGGTTGCACTGAAATGCTGGATTTTCCAATGCAGTGCTCTTTTACCAAATCTGGGGATCTAAACAAAAATGCTTTAAAAGGGGAGAGGGAAAGTAATGTATTGCAGGGATCGCACAACCAACTCCACACAACAGGTGGCTGTGCCAATTTGGCTGCCTGGCATACGGTGAACATCAGTAGGAAGAGCACCCAGTGTGATTTGCATGTTTCAGCCTTCTGGTAAGTAAGTAACCTGTAAGCAAAAGCCACTTCGGCATTTTACAGCTGAGCAACCCCAGGCAAGGGACTGACTAACAAGTTTGGATGTCCAAACTATTGCAACTGTTGATAACCCAATATTAATGCAAACTCTTTTTAAAACTCATTTGTAGATCAAACCTTGCAAGCAATGGCACTTTATAAGTTTCCTGATCATCCAGAAAAGACAAGTGAAACTATCACAAAGGTATTTTATTTTGTTCTGGACCAAGTCTAACCTCCTTTACCTGTGAAGTGTAAACTCCTCCATTAAGGCTGGCATTGCTCATGATCTCTGAAGAATGTTGCTATTGATTGAACCATTTTGTTTTCTCAAACAAAAAAGCCATAAACCTGCATTTTACCTTTCACTATTATCAAGATTCTCTATCGTAGTACAGTAATAGTGCAGGTTTTGTAATCTGATAGGGCATAATGTAGCCTATGGTAAACATCTCGGCAGAGCCTGTTCGCTCAGAACTACCACTCGTGCCTTGCTGGCACTGTCTTGAGAGCCATTTAGGTGTCTGTTCTATGCATATGGGATGATATTTTACAGTTTTCTGTCTTTACTAGGGAAAAGACACACATCCTGACGTGTTCCAGCCAAAGGATAAATCCCCTTAAATACATCTTACGCTTTATGCAGTGTTTTATATATACATAGCTCTCTCTTTTCTGTTAAATCTCATACTGCTGCTGTTGATCTTTCCTGAAATTTCTCCAGTTTGTCTCTACTGTTCAAATAATACTGTCCTGAATTTAACATAACATGGCAGTGGAGTAGGATCACAATGAGAGCTGTCGTACCTCTACTCTATGACAAAAACGAATATATAGACCAGTTATCACACCTTGGACTGGCTTAGCAATGTAGCAGAGGGGCATACACACCCTGGCTTTCACTAGGTTTCCCTATTTTAACTTCCATTAAGTATTTTTTCATAGATACCCTTACGTTGTATGTTTTTCCTCAAACAAATCTCAAGTTGTTCATTTCTAACCACATTTTAATCTGGATTCCTTCACTTCATTCTCAGTTCAGCAATATTTCCAAGCCCAGATTCATTTGGAATTGTCAGTGATATATATCATATTTCCTCTTTCTGATTGGAAATGAAGATGTCAAATACTGCTCTCAATATTCTTTTGATTTGATATCCTATCATTAAATATGGTGTTCTGTTTTTTCAGAGACATTGAGGCACCTTTCCAACTTCGTGCATGCTCTCAGGAATTTAAAATTAATTTCCAGGTAAGATTGCAATATGAAATAATTTAATATAATCCACATATGGTTAGTGCCTCTCTTTCATCATCTAGTTTTGTGATCACATAGGAAAATGAATGATTAATTTTCCATGTCAAGATTCTTTCTTGACAGCCCTGTTGCCATCAGTTTGCACATGCAAAATAGGTCCAATGTTTCCCTGAAGTGATGAGTTTATTATCGCATGTGGTACAAAATAAGAACCTGTTTATAGCCTCAGGTGTAAGGAGCAGTCAAGAAGGATGATGGCAGTGAAGGAATGTTCTTGTGTGGGATAATTCATTTACTGCACACCTAGTCACTATTTTTTTCCCCCTTGGAGCAACTTTGATTCAGGCAATGAGTAGCCTCTTGGCTAAATGAATTGATTTGCCAGGGACCACTCCTGGTAACTTTCCTAGAGGACCACAGCATTTCCCCCTCACATGACTGATGTCATATTAGGGAGAAGACCCTTGGAGCTTCTAGAACAAGTTCTGAGCTGTATACACATTCACAGCAGGTTACATACAGCCAGCAAGACAAGCTACAGGTGGAACAATCCTGCTGTGGTCAAATATAAGAGGAAATCACAATAACCATCATTTTCCATCTGAAAGTAAAGAATTATCTAACCAAAAGATCAACTCCCCAGGGAAAGTAAGGAAACAAATCCCAAATGAGATCAATATATTTTATTATTATTACTATTATTATTTTGTGGTAAGTATCTCAGCCATTCCTACCAACATCAGTGGTTTCTCTCTTGAATGTACTTATCTCAAAATTAAGTGTTTATTTAGTATCCAGTTTAGAGCAGGCTGGGAGAAACCCTACAGTCATCATCCTGCAGGCAGGAAGTGGGCAACATTCTTGAGAAAGGGAAGCTCAAAAAAAAAAAAAAACACCTTAACACTCTAAAATTATACAGAAGGTTCTGGGTTGGTAAGATATGAATGGAGTGTTCCCTGGTTAGTCACACAACATAAAGACAGCAAGGAGTGGGCAGAGCAAGACTCACCAGTTTCTCTCCTGCCTACACGAACTAACTTCAGAAGTACAGCCAGCACCATCTGAAAAGCATGAAGTGGTCAACGTGGCATTTTGGACATCTCCAAAAATAAGGTGTGAAGTCTGAGGAGTTCAGTACTCATCAGGAGAAGAGTACCCCTCCCCTCACTTCAAAGTCTGACTCCATCTGGTGTAACCAGAAATCACAGGCTAGAAAAAAGGGAGAAGTGTTGATGGCAGAATCTGGATGGAGCTCCGGGGTTATGAAATCTAGGCATGCAGAGCAAAATAAACCAAATCATTTTGGGGGGTTCAAATGGTATTGCAGAGGAGACTTCAACTCTGATCAACATATTACAACAAAATTCACTTGCACCAAGAACTAGTCTGCTCTCTATTAACACCAGTTCTTTCTTCACTCTCTTGCTACCAGTCTACCCAAACACAATTTCACTTCTTCAGCTTCTATTAAAAATTGCAATTCCCTTGCCATGGTTACAGGCCAGACTGGTCAGTGTCCCCCTTTCAGTGTCTCTTCTGTTCACAGTTTGTGTAGCTGGCCTAACTTCCACACTGTGCTGTGAGGGGACCCACGCCACCTAACACTGGACTTTGGACCCCATTCTCCACTTCTCCAAGCATGTCAACAGGGGTGGTATGGATGAGTGTCTAAATCCATTTTAGGATTGAATCTTGCAGCTGTGGAGGTGCTCCCCAGTCTCTTTTCTTGCAGGACAGCCCCAGGTGATTCACGCTAGCCTTTTCAAGGCGGGGGTCCCAGGTGCTTGCTGCTGTCCATAG
The DNA here is from genome assembly GCF_040182565.1 of Anser cygnoides. Lineage (NCBI taxonomy): Eukaryota > Metazoa > Chordata > Aves > Anseriformes > Anatidae > Anser > Anser cygnoides. The sequence continues at coordinate 29,108,419 of NC_089875.1, read as the reverse complement.
CTTCTGGTCGCAGGTCTGGGAACAGTGAGCTGTGACTCATTCTATTCTTAGCTTCCTCATTCTGACTGGAGCACGTTGATCGCTCGGCGGCTTTCGCATTGTCTCCTGCAGGACACCTGTCCGTGTCACTGTGCTCCTTTTCCTGTTTTGTTCCCCTTACAACTGCTTCCAAGGCACGTGAAACAAAACAGCGTGAGGAGCATTCATAAAAAAAAGGCATAATGCAAATATTTGTCACTTCGCCCACCTGCTCCCACGAAGCAAACCCTCCCCTAATCCTCCCGTTCCCCACACGTCACGGTTAAATCCATTCCTCCACACTCCCCGTTTTCCCAGCTGGCTCCAGCCCCTGCATCCAGCGTGTCCCCCCCGCCTCCAGCCGCCTCTCCCGGTACGGCCGCTCCCTCAGCCTCCTCCGAGGCGGCCCCGGCTCGGGAAGTCGGCCACGGGGGTGCCCTAGGACACCCGCACCGTGGCTTCGCCCTCACGCGGCGGGCGGAGAGCGGGGCCCCGGTACCGACAGCGGGCTCGGCCCCGCCAGGCGGGCGGGCTTCGGGCAGGCACCTGCGGGGCCGCCGCCACCTCAGCCTGGGCCCGCGGCGCCACCTGCTGGCGGCGTTACACGGCAGGCGCTGGGAGGCCGCACTGTGGAAAAAGGCCCTAATAAGCTAATGATGCAGCTGGCTGGGAGCTGATCACTAGTCCTAAAGGAGAAAAACTTCCCCTTGTCCTTGTCTGTTAGTGAAGGCCACCGCTTATGGCACAGCAATACGCGGTGACAGTGGGGCACAGCACTGTGTCCCTGCGTCACAGTGGAGCGGGAGCTGCAGGGGGGCCTCCCGCAGCAACCCCACTCTCACACTGCGTGCCCCTGCCTCTCGGGAGCAGCACTAGGAAGCAAACACAAGACGAAAGGGCCCTGGCTCCCATTTCACCTCCTCCTTTTCTGTGGTTGTTGGCCACCTGAACTTCAGTGGAGTGATTCCTCGTGTAAACCAGATTATTTTAAATGCAGCTTCTCTGTCACAGAATCATAGAGTCATAGAATCATAGAATATCCTGAGCTGGAAGGGACCCATAAGGATCATCAAGTCCAACTCCTGGCACCGCACAGGTCTACCCAAAAGTTTAGACCATGTGACTAAGTGCACAGTCCAATCGCTTCTTAAATTCACACAGGCTTGGTGCAGTGACTACTTCCCTGGGGAGCCTGTTCCAGTGTGCAACCACCCTCTCGGTGAAGAACCTCTTCCTGAAGCCCAGCCTAAACTTCCCCTACCTCAGCTTAACACCGTTCCCGTGGGTCCTATCACTGGTGTTTACGAAGAATAGGTCACCTGCCTCTCCACTCCCCCTCGCGAGGAAGTTGTAGACTGCGATGAGGTCCCCCCTCAGCCTCCTCTTCTCCAGGCTGAACAGGCCCAGTGACCTCAGCCGCTCGTCATATATCTTCCCCTCTAGGCCCTTCACCATCTTCGTCGCCCTCCTCTGGACACTCTCCAACAGTTTAATGTCCTTTTTGTACTGTGGTGCCCAGAACTGTCCCGCAAGTGAGTCCTAAACCCATCAAAATAGATGGGACAGGGAGTGCTGGGGAATAATCCACAGACATAGGGGCAGCCTTGGCACATGGAAGAATGAGAAATTTGTGGCAGCACAAGGCAGATCACTGCCACACAGTCAGCACCTCCAGGCTAGCTAGGTAGTGACACGCAGAGCTGTTTTATCAGGCAGGTTTTTTCTTAGGAACACAGGAATAGGCCCACTTTATCAGACATATCATCCACCCAGCCCAGTATCCTGTATTAGACACTGACTGGCAAGGGATTTAATCTAGTCCAATAATGTAACCACGTCTATGCAGAAGAGTTATATCACTGTCTAATCCCTACCTCCGATTGATAGCTATGGTTCTAGCTTCTCTAGATTACTTTTAAGAGGCTAAGAAACCTAAAGGTTGGCCATTTGTCCACACTCTTCTCAGCCTGTTTCACTAGCTTCCCAGTCATGATCACAAATACTTTCTCTCTTGCTCATTGAAGTGCCAGATTCTCATCCTACCATCCAGTTTCCATCCAGTGAGTGATGGTTCACATTGCACACTGTGGTCTTAAAAGCAGAAACAGATGCTGTTCATATATATTTAGTTGAGCTGACCTGTTATGTAAACCCAGGCAGTGACTGATAATGCTTGCAAATTCCTTTGTCCATGGATTCATGGCGTGCCCTACATTCTGCCACTATGCTGGAGCACACATCTCAGCTGTTCAGGTCAAAGCGGCTTCTGCCTGAACCTGGTAAATGTGACAACATTAAAATATTTCAGATATCTGTAGAAGACACATGTTCCTTCTTTCCAAATGAACTAATGCAGCTATGGTTTGATTTTTTAAAAAATAATCCATTACCTGCTTAACTGATTAGGTGTTGACATTGATTTCACTTGAGCATGTTGAGGGGGTCTTGTCAGACCTTGTTAAGCTAGAAATGCTTCTGCCACCACTTGTACATGACAGCAGCCTCATTTTCTAACTTAATGACATTGGCTTTATTAGGAGTGCATTTGCCATCATTCATCTGCCCAATCAGAGCTCTATAGCACTTGGCAGAAACTGAGCAGGAACATTTCTCTTCTGTAGTGATATGTAGGTCAGTCTTATAACACAGTATTTAGCCTCCACTGGGACAGGTACGATGGCATGAAGCCAGCCACTGCAGTTTGCTCTTACAAGCCATTTGAACAGAGCTATGTGCCCTGCAGCCCAGCTATCCAGAAGTCTTGGGACCTTAGCTCAGGAGTTACAATGGTGACAAGTGTCCAGCACCATCCTTCTTTCATTAAAGACAAACACCTCGAAATGCATACCCGTGGTGTTGGGCAGTAGGAATTTTAAGCAATTGCTTTCTTCAGGATCAGTCTGATTTCCTATAAAAATCAGTTGTAACATGTCATTTTCTTTGTAACTCCTTTCTCAAAGCTTAAATTGCAGCTGTCAGCATCTTTTGAGATTTCACCTCAGGGGTGAGTTCCCTGTCCCTTTTACAGAAAAAACAACGTTTAAACAAAAAAATTAGTCCAAGCTTCATGTAGATTTTTATGAGATCAGGATTAGGTCCAGCATGGAGGATCTGTTGTTCTTTCTTGCTTTGCACACTGGCACCCCCTACCCTCCTCACACCACATACTTTTAGCCCACAGGGAAGAGTGGTCATGTAGCTATACTACATTCCTTACATATATGCCAGTGTAGTCAGTGTTAGCAAATGGTGCCAAATTCCATGATACACAATAACAGGAAGAACAGATTTCCTCTTCATGCTCAAAATTTGACTTAGTATCCTAGACAACAAAGGCTGATGAAATATCCAAAGACAGCAAGGGCTAATGAAATACATGTAAGAGCTCTTGGACATTCTTGGTAGATATGTAGAAAAGAGATTAATCATTGAAACTATAGCAGGTCACACACACACACACAACCAAACCAAACCAAACCAAACCAAACCAAACCAAACCAAACCAAAACAAAACAAAACAAAACAAAACAACAAATACGAACAACAAGAATACAGTCTATTGGTCAAGACACAGTTCAGCAGGGTGGGTATGTAAGACCTTGGATCTGGCAGCAGAATAAAGGCAGGTAAGAGAAAGTGTCCCAGTGTGAAATCTCAGAAATTTTGTAGTCTCAGCTGATGAATGTGCAGGATGCTGGACTGCAAATTCTTGAACATCTCTTGCCACAAGACCAGAAGACCATGTGAAGTTGATGTCTCCAAGAGGTGTTTTCTCCTGCACACCTTTGCAGCCTGAAGAGGGGTACAGCCTGAGATAAATATTTACTGTCTCCCTTTCACTAGTTCATGTTGTTCCTTCATTGTGTGGACAACAGTTTTGTATCTTCATTAAAGCTGGGAGGATGAGTCTCTGTAGAGCTGATGCCTATGTTACATCATGCATTAGTTATTGAAGCATTTCACTAGGAAATGGGGTGAGCTTTGTAATTCAATGCCAACCTAAATCCAGGATGGAGATATCAGGTGACAACATTACTGACAGTGACATGGAGCTGAGAGGGGATTCAGGAAACCTAAGACATTTAACCCTGGGACAGCTAAATCCTACTGCAGTATAAATGTTTCTGCTATTCTGACTACTTCAAAAATGCAAGTCTAGATTCTTTGAACTAGATCCTGACAATCTAGGTCATGGATGTATTTAAGTCCCAGAAAAAGTCCAGGTTGCCAACTTTTCAGCACCACTAGACCCTCAGGACACCTCTGTGCTGTGCATCAAAGCACCCTGTCAGTCTCTGAGTATGCCAGCAGAGTAGAAAAAGGGCAAGAAGGACAGGAACACACAGGAGCAAAGGGCAAGCAAAGGCTGAGTACTTCCTAGGTGAGTGTTCTGCCTTTAGTGCAGGACCACTCTTGCTCTTGCTGCCCTTCCTTGCCTTGTGACTTTTGCAGCCCCAGTTATGCAGCAAGCCAGCTTCAACAGGAGGGGGGAATATGTCATTGGTATGGATGCTTGGTAAACTGGAGGTAGATTCTGGGATGCAGACTCACACCTCCTCAACTTGGTAATATCCTTGGGATGTTTTGCACATACCTTAAAGTTAAGATCTAGCCTTTTATCTATTTTATTATTATTATTATTATTATTATTATTATTATTATTATTATTATTATTATTATTATTATTATTGGTGCTGACATCCATCTTTACCTATAACCTCAGCGAAACATTCTGCTTCCCAAGTAAATGAATGCATCTGATGTCGTGAAGCAGGAAGATATTTTCCCCCATGCATTTAGCATGTTTCAAAGTTTGGCTCTTGGAAATGACCACCCAACACACTAGCTTTCTGAATTGTCATTCAGAGACTCCTATTAACTGTACATTTGGTCTATTTGAATCATTTAGATGCACTGGGTCATCCTGCTGGAGAAGAAGTGGCCTGTAGTTAAGTGCTGCTCTGCCTAAATTAGGCAACTAGGATCTGGTCATTTGTAAAAATTTATTTTATTAGTTTACCTCCATTAGGATCAACTACTGCCTTGCCTTTTTCCTGGAGGATAATGCATAACCAGTCTGAGTAAAGATGTTTCAAATTGCTTATGGATTCTAGCTCCCTATAGTAATTCTCAATCATGGCCCAAATTTGCCATGAATTCAAGTTTGTAGTACTGCTGTCTTCAGTGACATTACACTGTGATATTTTCATAGGAAGTCTATGAAAATGCTTTCCTTAGGTCAAGGGCTAAAGGTCTGGAAACTTGCCCTCTCAGAAATATCTTCATAAATCCTACATGATGAAAAGTCTTTCAGAAATATGAGCCTCTTACAAAGAAGATGAAAGTTTGCCAGACAATGTTTTTCTCATTTTCGGGTGACTATGACCAATGAACAGTAAAGAGGCAGGATAGCCTTGTGATTAACACTCAGCAGACCTTGTTCACTTCTCAGCTCTGTCTTTTATTTCCATACCTCTCAGTCAGTCCAAAGGAAGTAAGTGGATGTGTCTGCGATGTGCTGATCTGCACAACAGTCCTTTTGTCTGAGAATTCTTGATGGTTGCTGGACGTCCAGAAATCTGGTGGATTCCTAGTGGAATACATATAGAACAGCAGGCTATCTTTAAAAGTAGCATAGTCCCATCCAAAATGACAGATTTCTTGTCTGACTATACATTGTACGGTATGCAAAATTTATAAATCGAGAACATTTATGAAATATATAAAATAGGGACAATAATCCTTCTTTTGTCTCATCTACTCAGGTTATGTGCTTTGTCTCCCAGAAGACAACTATATGCTACACCTGCTGTGCAGAACCCTGATCCCATTTGGGACCTCTAGATGGTACTCTAATGTAATAATAAAATAAACCGACAGATGGATACTTATAAAAAAATGGCCAGTTTGCAGGAAAATGCCATACACACACACACACACACACACTCACATACACACTAAAATAAAATAATTTTAAAAAAGAATTACTTGGTTAACAAAGTTCCAGCTTCTGTAGCTGACCTGTATGAAATATATACAATGAACAACCACAGCCAGAAGGCGTTTAGTTCAGCAGACTTATGTGGTGAAAAGTCTAAACTACTGCTAACCTTTTCATGTCTTCCAAATCCATGATCTGTACCCATCACTAAATATCTTCCAGGTAAAAAACAGCCAAGCATAGAAAATGGTCTCCTGTTATAGAAGTCAATGCATGTCCAATGGGAGACACAAAAGTCAATTTTCCCCCTACATTGCTATGGGTTTTCTCCGGCAGTCCCTTTGAACAAAGGTAACTGTCAGCAGGAGGCTATCACACCCTCCTCCAGAGTTTCTGAAGAAGGAATGTCAGAGATTCAAAATCCCTGAAAAGGGAACACCCCTGCCAAGAGAAGGCTTTGAAGTGACACTAAACATATATTTATAATTACAGATGAGGCGGTATAGTATGCACAAGGAATAAAGACATGCAGTATGTCCTATGGGCATGGCAGGAGAGGTGACATGCATCATGAAGCCTTGTTAAACTGCTCACTGGGGCTGGGGAAACCTGAGGCTGGTGCTTCCTATCACTTTTCATGTCACAATGCAATCCTTTTGCTTTCAGGAGTGTGCACACTTCACATGCACTATTGATATCCCTTAAATACATGACATAACTCTTCAGCCAGCCTCAAAAAGGTAACACAATCTTGTTCACATACCCAACACTGCCGCCAGAAAGGATGCAGGGCAGATTTTTAGGTAGCTCAGCTCAGTGTGCTCCCTGAGAGAGGCCTGAACTCGGAAAAAACAAGCCTCTGGAGGTTCACTTGGAAAGAGTCAAGAGTCGTGCTGCCATTTGCCTGGGAGGCTTGGAGAGAAAAGCAAAGCCAAAAACAGCCAGAATGTGTACGTTTCTATTTAGAGATCTAGCTGTCTCCATCTCTTTGTGTGTGTGCACATATGCATGCAAGAGTGATTATGATCTCAGAATGAAAGCAGTTTATTAAAGCAGTTGGTTGCTTTCCTCATAGAAAACCACATGAGTATGCATGTATCTATGCATATAAATCTATATATTTGTGCAAAGAGATTTGCTATATATCAAAGTCTGCAGCACATTCTCCCTTATTCAGGAAGAGAGGTGGATGCTATTTTTAATTGCATAGGAGGCCTGAGCAGGTGTCACTAGAGAAGCCAGAGGCCCCCAACCTCTGTTGGAGAACAACAGTTTAACTCTGCTACAACAGTGGCTCTAGGTTCTTGGCTCCAAACCCACTGGGTGTGTGGCTTCCTAATTACTTGCTCAAAGATAATTTAAAAACACATATGAACAGCTTTCCAGATGACAACTTTCTTACATCCCACCAGGTAGATGAAAAAAATTTAAAAAATAAAAATAAAAATCACAGCTTCTTGGCAAACTGAGCCCTGGAAATACTGTGGTGAGCCAACATTCCTGTAGATAGCATTAAAATCACAGTATTTGCCTCACTGTGGCATGTGCCTGTGGCACTTGCAGTGGTTTTCCTTTCCTAGGAATGGAGAAGGCTTCAAATATTAAGATTTAGCTTCAGCAAGTGACATATATCAATATTCAAACTATGCTTTCCCAAAGTGCTTTATCCTGAGGGAGAGCAGATACACGATACCTGAAAAATGATGCATTTCCTGTGTGAATCTGATTATAGAATCACTTCATTGACAAAGTGTCCATATGAACTAGACATCAACCACTACAAACAATAGATGACTCTCTGACAATAGAATCTCTGACATCCTGTTACTTCTCGTTTATATTTCATACATTCCTCTCCACCCATAGAGTTTAATTGACATTGCTCTTTGTATTTTGCCTGCCAGTTTTGATCAAGCCCATATAAAAAAGGATGCATGTTTAAACTACCACAGCATGAGTAATTTGAATCAAATACAGGTTTGCATTAAAGCTTTGATGTATTATTTGATGCTAAACTTATTCTAAATCTTCAGGACTGCCATTATGAGGTGGGATGCCACATCCTGGTTAGAATAGCGATTGAATCTGAATGCAAACCATCCTTTGTATAGCAATGCTTTCCTCTCCTCCCCTGTGCATGTGGAATGTGTTTGTTTTACTTTAGGGCTCGCTCACGCAACAATATTTTCTAGTCAATTCATTTCAGTCATATATGTCCCACTCCCAACAAAATTAAGGCCAAACCATGAACCTTTTCCTCACTTTCCTCTCCTTACACAATAGCCTCCCTGAGTATGTTTACACCATCTCACAAGTGGTTTTCTGGCAGGGCTTCTGATCAGATAAATAGCCCATCTACATGGTTTATTTTCAGGAGAAGATAGGGTTTATGAGCAACTAGCTGATATTCTCAAGTGAAACTAATATCCTTACTCCTGAAAGTAACGTCCCATTCTCCTCTAAGAAATAAGTAAGCATAGCTTAATTTACAGCATGGGTTTGCTCTACATACTCAAGGGACATTGGTCTAGTTACCTCCAAGGCCTTTTGGAAATATTATGTGATAGAAAATGAACAGACAAAGAAAGTCAGCATTCCCCAAAGACAGCCCGCTGTCTAGGGGACAGATAGGATTTGAAGGCACCTGAGCACATGCTCCATATAGCACTTGTATGGACATGAAGTTAGGTCTCAGAAACACTATTTAATTCAGAATATTTATGGGACTACATAGCTGATGTATAGAGCATATATAGCGCCTGTATCTAAGCAGCTGATTGAGAAGCCCAATGGCATGGGCAAGGATGTCATCTCTGTTTTTTTATACTGGCCTTTTTCACAACACAACAAAATAAACTATAGTGTAGAAGGGAGTCAATGCAGCTCTACACCCTTCCTATGTTTCTATCAGGACCTTCTGGTGAAGTCTGGATAGCTCTCTCTGTACTCTTCTCCAGAGGATATCTGTACACTCCATTTACAAAAAGTTTTTCAGCAGGGGTGTTTTACTGCATCTTGAACAGATGCAACAGTCAAAATGTTTACAGAATAGATGCAATGAATAGATTCTTCCACATGAGGGAATAAGGGTTACAAGTTTGCGTAAGGGAAGTCATCAAAGTACCACTTCAGGTCTTTGGCAGAGGCAAAATATGACTGTCTGATGTAGTTATTTCAGGAGTCTTGACTGGAGTATCTGAGAATATTGCAGACCACAGTTTAGAGTTGACATCAAGTAGTGAGAAGGTGTAGAACAGGCAGGACCTAGATGTCCAGCTTTGGAGCAAGGGTATGCACAAGTGTTCCTGGAAAGTTTTCCCAGTCAGTGTCTGTGGTGCAAATATCCATATCAAAATTTCACACTTATAAACACTTTACCTACACATGACCAATCTGACATCCTTTTTTTTATTTTTTCTTTTTTTTTTTGTTTCTCTTATTTTAAAATCTAATGTGCTGTATGAGCCTTAATGAGGGAAAACAACATCTCTGTGAACAAAAGATGTAAAATTAGTTTTTAACACACTTATTTAAATCCTGTTAAGATTGCCATGATTGCATTTCAAGTGCTAACTGTTAGCAGCACAGTAGCTTCTAAACATCCTTATCATAGATCTGGACCATCCTGTTTAGATGAGCTACAAATGCAGCCAAAGGGTTTACAAGAAACAGTCAGAGGCTTCAAACTGCAGACAAGAGAGTGCTGGGAAACAACTGCAGTGAGTGCAGGCTGCTACAAATAAGCATTTGTTTAGCCTCATTGACTAGGGGAGCTAGAACCATTTCTAATGAGTCTAGCATTTGCAGCAACTGTTTAGTGAAACAAGAGCTGGTTTAAAAGCCATTTTTTTCTACAGCTTCATATATATATAATTTCTCATTATACAGTCACATTTTATTTTTTAATAAAACTATAATTGTAAACTTACTAAAAACATTGTTATTTCTCATATACTGGCATTTCATTAACCAATTCTGAAAAATATCTAATTCCAGTTTGAAATAACCGCAAATAACTTCTATAAAAATAAGTTACAAGTTTTGATCAACCATAAATATAAAAATAAATGTTTTCAAAATGTTTGAATTAAAAATAATATACATGAAGATTTGAAGTGTCATTCACTTCAATCCTACAATGTCTGATGTAGCTAATCTGAGATCAGAAACAAGCACATAGTTCTCTCAGTTGGGATGATGCAAAAATAATGTGAGATTATCAAGTTCCTTTGTACTTTATATCATGTGGTTTGATCTTTCACTGTTCCAGTTTTCTTTTTCAAACAGATATATCTACAACGCTGTGCCTTCAGGTGGTGAATACTGAAAGGTCACTATATTATCAGCTTAGCTGGCTGCTTCTACCTTCTCTCACTTTGTAGGTGTTCCACCCACCTCCCTGCATCAGCATTAGTGGTTTTACATCATCTAGTGCATCTGATGGCTCACTGATCCAACTGAAAATCGCCCTAAAACAAACAAACAAACAGACAAACAACAACAACAAAACAATTATTCTTCTGTTTAATATATCTTCATGATCAGTAAAACTAATAAGATTAAAAAAAAAAAAAGGAAAGGAAGAACAGCAAAGAAGAAGCCTACAATTAAATGATCCCAAGATGATCACAGAACTCACTTCTTGTAGTATATCTCCCTGAAAGTGAGTGAGTAAAGTTCCAACTATTTATAGCTGCTGAGAATCTGGCCCATTATATATAAGTGAAATGCCTTCCCTGCATAATTCCTATAATCACATTTCCTCATGAGGTTCCTGCTTCATTTTGGCTAGTATCTAAATAATCTTTCTCTCTCTCTCTCTCTCTCTTTTTTTTTTTTTTTTTTTTCCTGAAATCCCTACTCTTCTGAGTTGAATGTCTGTGCATCTCGTTACTGGCTGTATTTCTCTAATATGAAAATGCTACATTCCCATAAGTAAAACTAGAGGAGTGATTTATGCATTTTTCTGCATGAAAAGGCCCCTTGTGTGCTCCACATGTAAAGGCAGAACAAAGCAGATCCCTACGAACATTTGTTTTCCTTTTAGCAGTTATTGCCATAAAAAGAGGTCAGAATGAAATGAAACAACCTAATGTTTTGTCCCTTGTCCAGCTCTGATGCCTGATCTGGTTTCAGCTGAAATAATTATGGGTCTCCCTCTGAATACATGAGAATGGACTCTGGCCCCTTAAGGATTACAGCTAGCTTGGTGGTTTGCGCAACTTTGGACCAACTGGTCACAGTCCACCAAGCCAGCCATGTGTACATTTTACTTCTTAATATTTTCTGCAGCCCCAGGTGCAGAGCACTCACGATGGTCTCATGGACCACCCAGGGTTTCTGCACTGCAGCAGTGGAGCCACCGAAATGAGTAACTTGACAATCACACCCCATAATAAATAGATCTCCTTGGCCAGGAGTTCCAGCACAGCTGAGTTAGTCAGATGTGCTCATCTTCAGGCATTTCAGGAGCAGTCTGAGGGGAGCCATGGCTGGCTTCATTGTCTGGTTTTGTTCCTAGCTGTAAAGCAAAGCCAAAAGGAAAATAGTTTTCCTAAATAGTATTATACGATTTTGGAAAAGTAAAATGGCAATTCAGAATCCGTTAGGTAAGTGCTGGCACTGTGCATTTGAATGTCTGGTCTGTTAGGAACATAGTCACTGGGAAAGAGCAATAGGCTGAATAAACCTTCTGCTTGAAATTCTCAGTTTGGTCCCAGAGGAAACATCATTGGGAGCATCTCCCTACCACACTGGGGTGCACTCAGACCATTCTAAAGAGTCCATATGTCAATCAGTCTTTCCAGTTTCTGAAGTCATCACTATTCAGATAGAATTGACAGGTGCAGGAGTGGATGTTTGAAAAGGAGACAACTTGTCCGCTGCTGAGTGACTGCTGACTCATTTCACTCAACAGTTCCTAAGACTTGAGATCAGCTGCATTCAGTTCACGACAGCCAAATGCATCTAGTTAAGACCCCGGCAGTGAACTCCAATGAATGCTTAAGAGTGTAGGGGTTAAGGTAGGTATATATTGTTCTTTGCCATTGTACACTTACTGACCTCTGGACAAGAGAATTCGTGAGCTCAATGTTGCATCTAGATCAGCATTTTTAAAACCTTCCAGTGGACTTATCCTCCATGAGGGCATATAATCTTTTTTAGACTTGCTTTGTGGTTTTGCCATCTACTATATCTTGCAGCAATGAGGTTGTGAGAAATACGTTGTGAGAAAAAACAGGACTTCCTTCACTTGGTTTTATATTTGGCAACTATTTTCATTGTGTGTCTTCATGTCCCTGTAATGTTAGAAGTAATGAATACATACATATTTTTCATCTTCACCACGCTCTCCATCATTTTATAGTTCCTAATGCAAACTAAAGAGTCCTTTCAGCTTCTCCTTAGAAAAAAGACGTTTCCTCCTTCCCATCAGCCTTCTTTCTCTTTCCCTTTTTACCATCTTTTTTCTCTGTGCTTTTTTTTTTTTCCGTTAAACTATATTCTTTTGATTTGGTTTGTTTGTTTGTTTGTTTTTTGTATGAAAAAGTGTAAGAAATGCATGCAATATTTGAGACACAGGTGAATCATGAATTCAAACCCAGACACAATGATATTTTCTGTTTTTTTTCTCTCTATGTTCTTTTTCCTAATAGCTCCAGTTCCTAGTTTGGGTTTTACTTGACATAAAAATGTCTCATGTTTCTGCTGAGATTGATGGTGAAAGTTCTGATCTGATTTTCATGAAGGCAGGATTGAACCATTGGTACAGAGGTCATCCAGCAGCCCTGTACTAATCTTCTGTGTTATCAGGCCACCTATCAGGACACTACTGTTCAGCCTTTTGTTCATTTGAGGAGTAGGTCTGCATGGATTCCATGACAGATCAATGACTCTAGGCTTCTCTTGAGAGAAAAGGAATAATTTATCATTGCTAATGGTTTGTTTTCTGTATCGATCTTCTTACCTCCTCCTGACAAGCAGCTTTGCTTATGAAGAAATAGTCTCAGAAATACTCCTGATTAAAAAATAATAATAATAATAATAATTTTAAAAAGCTATTTCCAGACAGATGTATGTTGCACATTATAATTTTTGGTCCTTGGCTGTGTTTTGACTGTTTTCTGACCAACTTAAAAATTGTCAGTAGATGTTGGTGTAATTCTTTTATACAATCTTATAGGCAAAGCAGTAAGGTCAGAACATTCACCCCATTTTCCACAGTCAGCTTGTATTGCCTACTCCAGCAGTCTCTTGAAATCTGAAATAACTGAACTTGAAAGCCTGAGACTCGCATGATGGCATTAGAATTACAAGGTTCATTTTCTCTCTCTCATCACCCTAGAAATAAAAGAGAAAACCTTCATTCAAACACGTTCTTATGTCTCAGAAAACACAAAGATTAAAAAGAACAGGCTTCTTCTCTGTAGATTTAGCCCCAAAACAGGTGTGTGTTTGAGCTTTGTGCATGGTATCCCTATGAAGGGATACTGGGAATGGCATGCTAGCTCTGGCTAAAGCCAGAGACAGAATTCTCAGCAACTTCATTATGAATATGTTTTTACCCAAGGGCTCTACCAACTGCGCAACTGTTACTGTATTTATGTAGAGTTAAAGGATGTATGATGTCAAGTGCCAAGCTCTTCGGGTAATTTCTGTTTAACATCTGCACAGATGTGTATAGGAAATGTCACAGTTGAAGCACAATCTTTGATTGTTTCATTTTAGTTAGCTATTTTGTAAATGAGTGCAGAAGATAAAATTAATTTGATTTTTCTAGGTCCTAACTTTGTTCCCCAGAGAAGTAGATTTCAAGGGGATTGCTTCTATGAGCAAAATTACTCACATGCATATATCTTCACAGGATCGGCACCTGAATTTTTGTGTTTCTTCTTGCAGAGAAATTACTATTCACATTTTATTTTAACAATGTTAGCTCCCAATTCAATTAACATCACCACTATTTTCCCTTGACAATTTCATGGCAAGTCTATAGGGATCCCATTAAAATGTCATTATATTGCTGCTGTGTTGTAAGACTTCAGTGGGAAAACAATTTCAGTATAAGTCTACAGAGATCTTGTTATGAAGCTGTTAAAATGTGAAATGCAAATGGCATCAATTATTTCCTTGTGAGCATGTGGAGTCCCAATCCCGATATCATCATGATATGAATTTAAAAGAAGAGCCTGCATGTATGGAGATGCAAGGATAATGTGAGAATTAAAGGAGAAAGGGAAAGAGAGAAAGGGACAAAACACTTTTAATTACAGTGATGTGGGACAACAAATAGAATTCATAGGTCATATATTATGGTCACCATATGGCTTTGTCCATGTTAACCCCAGTCCTGAGAGCCTTCCTTGTACACAGTCCTCTGAACCAATATGCAGAGGATTTACACAACTAGGTGATAGTAATAGGGGTGGTTTTAGATTCCTACAGGGAAAGGATCCATTCTTGCAACATATATTTTAAAGAGAATTTTAAAGAGTTTTCCACAGCTGAAGTTTGCAGCGCACCATGCAACATGTAAGTACCCCTTAAACCTAAAAATCTAATCACATCTGTACATTTAATCTCTGTAATTCTCTAGAGATAATTGAAAGAGAAGGATCACCATGCCCAGGGGTTGGATCCCCACTGTGTGCTAGGGGCAGCTCCAAAGCTGCCTTGGTACCAAACTGATCAGTCATGCAGACAGCAAACCCGTGAAAGGGAGTTCAGATGCAGCTAGAATGTGCCCTGTGGAGCATATCTGACATCGGACCTATCAGCACATGTACAGAGGGACATTTCACTCCTTGGACGTTGCCTGAATGCAAGTTGTCTGGATGATCACTTGGTTGGCAAGAGGTAGCAAAGCCCACATTGTTCATGTCTGCCCTAAAACCCATTATTTCCCAGTGCGGGAGAGAAAGCCACAGGGTCTCTGTGAATGAGCCTGGGAGGTGGTTGATCATTCACTGATGGGTTATTACTATCTGGGTGAGTGAAGACAGTGAGATTAGTGCCAAAGGCAAGAGCTTGGTGAGGTTATTTAAGGAGGGGAGTGGTCACTGTGGGAGCAGATGGAAACAATACAAGTACATGGAAGATGAGACTGAGTACAGTATCTAAAATGTATATTCCCATGCTGTGCCAAGGGTACGATTTTAGTGTACAGAGCTTGTGTCCACATGTCTTTGTGGTGATATGCTCCACTCCTTTTGCAAAAGCTCTGCACAATGTAAAACATAAATAATGTTTAAATGTGGTAAACTCAAAAAGTGCTTCAGCCTTTGAGTCAACCTCTTTGGACTTTGGTCATTGCAAATTCTTCTAGCTAGTACTATGCTACAGAAAAGTATTAATTTTGCCGATGTTGCTGATGACTGTTGCCTACTCTGCTGCCATACACAATTTAACGTCTGAAAGCACGTATTTGTATAATAAGACAGGTAAATCTCAAGTCCCCATCACAAATGAAAGTTTGCTTTTCCAGAAAAATGTCAACTTTGTCATCATCACATTTGATGAGTACCAGAACCATCAAGGGCCTCTATAAATACCCATAAATCCATGACTGGGGGAAAAAATAGATTTATTTATTTATTTTTTTCCTTCTTCTCCTTTCCCAAATCCATGATGGGTCTGACTGTAATTCTGGTGCTCTACGGATAAAATGAGATCTATGAAACCTTATTTAGAAACACAGCACTTGTGAATAGAAAGATCTTACAAAATGTCTTGAATTTAGGAACTACACTAGGGGATTTGATCTGACCATGTCTGATATGTTTATCTATCTGCCAACATGTACTAATGATGGCATAAGAGACTCTCAATGGTAACAGAAGTACAGACTGAATTGCACCCACAGAACACCGTGATAAATAATTCTGTAGATGGCACAATGTTTTCAACTCAAAAAGGCTGAGTTAGCAGAACTGTAATTGCCTTATGTTCCTTAACATCTGTTCAATGAACCAAGTTTCCAACTTCATTTACACTTGTATTGAAGCTGTGTATTATCTGCAAGCTGAAACATTTTTATTTTTTATTTTTTGGGAGGAACGGCCCTTACCAGAACAGTTTCAACCTCACAGCAGCACAACATTGGAAACTGTAATATTCACATCCAAAACTATTGTAAAGGAATAGGAAATCAGATGGTTTAACGTTCCTTTGAATTTCCTGAAGTATGAAAGAGAAAGGACTATGCTAACACCTCAACATCCTTCTGCTATTACAGCCAAATCTCGGCCAGGCTGTGATATGTTGCACAAACTGCTACACTTAGCCAATGCTCAGAAATCTCTGCTTCCAGCTACTGTAGTTGGTGGCAGCTGCTGTAGCTGTGAGTTACTCCCAAGAGTAACATCTTGGGGGTAGCCTGTGTTGTTAAGTGTATGGATAGGCAGAGCTCAAGGGGGTCTGCATCCCAGCTTTCTTCTTTCTGCACAGCAAATAATACAGACTTACTGAAACATTCTTAATCTGCATAATCAGGACAGCAAATAAATATGAACAGATTTACTCATAAAATTTCCCTCTCTCCTGCTTCTGTACTCCCAAACCTCCTCTGCGAACAGCCTCTTCTACAGCATTTTGCTATTTTTGGACCTGTTCCAAGACAGAAAGCAGAAGAGCACCAACACTGCTCTGCATATAGCAGAGATAAAAAGCAATAAATAAATAATTAAAAAATAATAATAACTAACTAACTAATAATAATAAATAATAAAAAAAATAAATAATAAACATAAAAATAAAAACAAAACTCATCAGGCAAAATACCTGAACCTGAACACCTGAATAAGCTGTATCTGAAACCAGTTTGGATTGCAAGGGGTTATTTAACATAAATCAAAACACTGATCAGTACACTTACTGCCCCCATCAAGCAGAAAAAGATAATATCCCAGAAAATTCCCATCCCACAGGGGTGGTTATCCTTGTTGTCCTACTATTAGATACCTTCTTCCTCTTGCCTTTTTTCCCTGGCATTGTGGCCCACATGTTCTGAGTCTGTTGACAAAGACACAGTCCCATCCATATCTGCTCAGACTTGGATGAAGGGGGAAACAGGTATTACCAGACTGGAAATCCTTCGTCAGGACTGCACCATACTCCTTGTTACAACCCCAACACAGCCTGGTTCCTTCTCAGACTGGGCCACCATATCAGATTCAGTGTGGGTCTGCTGTGACTAGGTGGCAGGTCCCATGCTTTCCTATAATACTACACAGCCCAACTTTATATCAAGTGATTTGTCAGTATTTTCCTGTTAGCATTTGGCTTTTCTCTTGGCTTTGGTTCTCACTGCTGTTAGCTGTCCTGACAAATGAAAGTCATTCTGAAACTATGTGGCTTTGTAATTATTATCTTTGGTAAATGTTTTGAAAGCTGTAGAGTTGCTGTTTGCTCCCCCACAAGCTGGAAATGCCTGCCAGAAGTTCAATTTAACTGTCAACACCTCTGTTCAAGAACTTAAATATTTTGGAGTCTGTCTTTATAGTTACATATATTAGCATGTTCTGCTTTCTGTAGGACAGACAACTGGTTGCTAATAAGAATGTGTTCCTGTTAAGTCATGTTCCTTTTTTTTAAAGCTGGTGTTGAGCTAGTTTTCATCTCTCTGTGCTGGTATTCATGTCAGAAATAGGTTTTCTGAGTTCACTGCTGACTACAGTCCTTTAACTTAAAAAAAAAAAAAAAAAAAAAAAAAGAGATTCTGGACCAGATCCTGGATAACCTCATGACTTTGGAACAGTGAAGTCTGAAGAAACTTCTGAGAGATCCCTCCTGCTTCCATGAAGACTTTCATGCACTGTTACAAATATACTCAGTAACTTCATTGGGAGCACTTGGGAGCACTAAGTTAGGCACATGGATAACCAGTTAAAGAAACATCATGAGAGTGCAAGTTTAAAGGATGTATTCAGCCTGTGTCAAAAGACTTGCCCGCTGTGTTTTGTGGCAATGGGTAGCAAAGAATGGATCCTGTTCTGCAGAGCTCATCCAGACAATATTCTGTGTTAACAGGAAATTGGTACCTTGGGCAATTTTGAAAATCCCCCTAAGGTTCTTCAAACTGATGTTCCATTCTCATTGACTTTAGCTGGAATTACATACCAGTGTGGTCTTGAGAATCTGATCCCAGAAAGATTTCTAAAAATGCTGATGCACCTAATCACCTTTAATTTCAAATGAGAAATTGAATCTGCAGCTTTAGGCTCCAGAAAACTGAACAAATTCTCTCTCTCCTCCTTCCTTTGCAACTTCCTTGTCCTTATAAGGGTTAGGAACAGGAATTATTTGTGTTGGGATGTATTCTGACCTCATTGGTTTAGGCTTTGTTTTTAAAGGAGGGTAAAAAGAATTCAGTACACACCCTTAAAATATGATGGGGACTCAGTATAACCCTTACTGGATATCCCAGTAATAGCCTGTTAACATTATAAAAAACTTCATTAAGCACCCTATGCATTCACAAGAGACTGTCTTTCACCCTGGCTGGACAGAGCTAAGCCACAATTTGCTCTCCACAGCCAGAGGCAGGAAGAGAAATATCACAAACTGAATAGAAAGAACATGTCCCAGAATCCCCGTAGGGCTAAAGAACTCTTGGGCATGACCACAGTTCCTCGTGTGGGGAATTGCAGGGAATTTTTGGAGGACCAATACAATGCTTGTGCGGGAAACTAGTGTGAGGTGAAGAAGAAGGTGAGACCCACATGCAGGCTGTTCTTCTTACACTGGACAGCATATGAAGCAATGATCAGAATGAGACACAGAATGAAAGAGGACAACAGATATGGGTGCCAAAGGAATGCCCCTAAGCCCTTCATTTAAAAATAAATAAATAAATAAATAATGCTATTGAAGATATGAAGTCTTATTGTTTTCCAAGGAAGGCCAGGTGCCTAACCCAGAATTAATGAAAATTAAGAGAAAAAAAAATCATATTGTGGTCCATAAGGAGACAGCCTGATTTTCAGAGTTGCATTGGACTCCTCTAAAATCTACAGCATTTCTTCTGTGTTAGTATAGTTAGGTCCCTTTGATATCTGCCTTTAAGTCCCATATGGCAATTCAATTAAAAAGTAAAATGTTCATTGTTCAAGACATTTTGTAGATGCCACCAGCAAATTCATTAATAAATGCCACAGAAAAGAACTATATCTGCTGGCATAGTCCCCTGAATTATGAGATATTAATTAGCCCATTTGTTTCACATGTCATCACCTAATCTGTTACATTACATCCCTGTACATTTTACAATAAATATAAAGCTGCTTTCATTTTAATTTTGGGCTTTGTCACTGGAGGAATTAGGTTTGCATACTTTGCTGGGGTTTGTGTGTGTGTGTGTGTCAAGAGCCAATATATTAATGAGATCTCTGAAGCAAAAAAGTCTGTAACGTGGAAGAGAAATAATCTACATAGAACAGAGCACACTGAAGCATAAATAGGGCAGACTGCATGGCAATAAGTACAAGCAGCTGGTCAGAGCAGATTCACAGACAGAGTGGAGCTATATGAGGATAAGAGATTCATTTAGCTTTAAACAGTGCCTAATGTGCCAAAATAGCCCAAATGATATGTTTTCCCTAACCACCGTAGATAAAATTCATGCCAGGTCTGAGAGTCTCATTGCCCTAGCACCTTTAACTCCCCTAGATGAAACTGTGGTCCTGTGAAAGCTCAGGGGGTTCAGTCTTCTGACACTGCCTTTGTGCAATCCCTCTGTATCGATATAGATTTCACCTCACTGCCACTCATGCACAGTGCTGATGCCCAAAAAAGTAAAGTAAGAACTGAAGTCTTCAGCTGGGTACTTAAAATGTGAATTGTTGGGCAATGGGGAAAATAATCTCAAAGTTCAGATGTACATTTAGAATATACTTATGAATGTTCTTGGAACTCGATTCATTAGAGAGCAGCAACACATTAAGCCAACTTTTAGAAATGTCAAGCAACAATGTCACCAGGGAAGTCTAGGAGCATATAGCAGCACTTGGAGCAGGAAATTAAAAATATAGGCATTTGCCCTGCTGAAACAGAACAAAGCTGGATCTGGGAAAGAGAGAGATCCAGTGACATAGTGGCCAGAATGTCACTACAAGAATAGTATTGCCCAAAAGGGAGCATCCTGGAGAAGGCAGCAAAAATACTGATATGGAGAATTTTCTTCTAAACAGTGGTATAAATAAAATTTTTGCTATCAGGAAGAGTGGCAGAAAATAAGCAGAAACACTAGGAGATGTGGCAACTAAAATGTAGTTTCTCAACATCTAGTTACACAGGTAGTAAACAGAGTTCTCTGAAAAGGCTGTAAAATGTCTATGAAAGGCTGTTTCAATTTCTTCAAAACACCATGTAGGTGGCACTGAAGGAGAAATCCGTGGCAGCTATCGTGAGTAAAAAAGGTAGTGCTGGTGACTAGATCAGGACCACTGTTTTCTATCTACTCTCTATCTTCTGACTCACTAAATGGCCCCGGGTAGCCCACTCAGGTACTAGCACTGCACCAAACTCTAGCATCACTCCCCAGTGCCCACCAGGGACAAGCAAAGCCTGAATAGCAGTGGCCTCAGCACAGGTATGATGTGAAGTGACTGGGCCAGCTTGCAGAGAGGCTACCTGAGTGATCTGTGCCTTAAGGACACACTGCCTGCTCTGTGTGCTTGTGTAGCCTCCTCACACCCAGCACTGCTAGCTGCAATCCTGCTCACAGGCATCGGTAGTCTTTGCAGGGGGAGGGATGGGGAGAAGTGACTTCAGATCTTTCAGGTAATAAAAGTGCTTTATATTTGTTTGCAGGAAATATTTTTGTATGTGAAATTATGTTATTCATTTTCTTATGAATAAACCGAGTTTCTATAAATGCAAGTTCAAAAGGTCACTTAATGTCCTTCAACATATTTCACCACATTGAAACTATATTGGCACAAGAACACAAAGAAACTCATTTTTACAAATTCAAATGGATATTTGTCTCATAGCAGGTGGAGTGAATGCCAGTTTGTGGCAGCCCCTTCAGTCCCCTGAGAAGGTATCCTGTGCCAGCCCTACTTGCACGATGCTGAAGTACATGCTACCAGCTATCATTGCTCACTGGTTTGCAGCTTGTACTTGCAACTGTTAGGCATAGGAGATGAAAAATCAGTGCAAAGTGGTTTTGTAAAACTGAAATTGTACAGCTAGGTGCCTATGTATATGGTCCGCTCTGTTTTTAGCCAGGAGAGGCGTACTGCAATGGGGCATGTCAGCAAAGGAGAGTTGGAGTTTACTTGGTCCAGCTCTCTGATGCTACCTACTTTCTCCCAGAAGACCCATATTTATCTCTGAAGCAGAAAGATCTTGACGTACAGAAAGATCTCAAAAGCAAAAATCACTGAGGTTTGTACTTCAACAGCACTTGTACCTTTTGCAGTTTTACCCACTGTGACTATACATGCATGTGCCTTGGGAAGGAAGGAAAAAAGAAAAGGAAAAGACAGAAGTAACTGAGAAACAAGGAGAGGGACAGTTTTTTATTCATCCATAGTCCGCATAAAGAGACACCTACAGGCTAAATTATTTGGAATTTTTTATCTAACTCTAATCAGTGTTTCTAGGCTGATATTTTCTGGTCAGTGAGAAAAAACAAAAAAGAAAAAAAAAACAGGCTACTTTAAATTTGAAAAAATCCTTAAGTAAATACATAAAGAGAAAGACCCCAAGCTTACAATGCAGACACCCACCCCTCACCCCCAACCAGGAATGCTTAGGAAGAGCATGTGTCTGCATGATGTTAACCTGCCAGCCAATTTCCTTCTCTCAGTATAACCCTCACCAAGAGATTTTATCCTTGCACAGTTCTTTAATATACTGAGCTGAAAGGCATCAGAGAAGTGCCAAATGCCAGTGTCATTCTTGTTGGCAAGTGTAACTGTGGAAGATCCCTTTCTCGTCTCATGCTGCTGCTATGTGCCTTTGTTTTTCACACACATATGCACAACTCTGGCTTCTGCTCGACCCTCCAGGGGAGAGAGATGCTGAAATGCCTTGTTCCAGATGCATGCTTTTGAACAGCATATTTAACAATGCTTGTTCACCAATAGACCTGTACTGTCACCTTTTAGACACTAAATAACCTGAGAGAGGAATGTGTCAGGGAGTGAAAGTCTTCAGTGCTGTGTTTCAGCTCCAGGCCCAGAACCTGCAGGCTAGGTAAAGTGGCCATATTTAAAGTAATGTGTATTTAAAAAGGCATGGATTTGGCTTTTGGGGAGAATTCCTTTATCACAAGAACCAAGGAAGATGCCATCAGTCCCTGAAGCTTGCTACCATCAGAAAGCCAGACCGTTCTTCCCCACTCCTCCTCCTGGGCCTTGGGGATTACACAGCACCTGTATGCCTTATTCTTTTTACAAATCCATTAATATAACAGGACACAGTGGCAGGCCTGGAAGCACCCATCTGCCTTGGTGCCCTGCAGTGACATGTTCAGAGCTACCCTGTTTGTTGGTGGTAGCCTCGCTGCTACACTGGGAACAACCTCAGGCTTGAGTTCTCACAGGTTGGGAGGCTGACCTCAACACAAGGAGCTGTCCTTCTTCTTCTCTTCCCTCCTTCCAGCTTAAAGCATGAAAGAAGATAAATTTCAGGGTCTCTCTGGGACTTTCTATCATCTTTTCTTATGTCAAAGGTGCCAACAGTGTGGGCACACAATGTCAGATAATGCCAGAGCCAAGAGATGACCAGCCTGCACTGTAAATCAAGTTCACACATCAGTTCCCAAATGTGATTTAACAACCTTACTTCATAATTATTCATAATCATAATTTTAAATAGTATTTTAAAATTTTGCATTTTATTCACTTCAACAATGGGGCAACAAGGATATTAGCTTGAGGAGGTGTAGTAACAAATACTCAGCTTAGGTAGTGACAGGACTAAGTTTGAAACCTCACCAGAACACAAACCGTCAGAACACAAAAACACCAGAACACAAAATCGTCAGTATTTCGAAGCCTCATGTCAACCTCCATGCCAACCAGTTATTTGAACAAAATTTCCCAAATGTCTACATCTCTATCTAAGCTCAGTAACATGGTGCGATTGAGAAGGGCTCCAGGGCCATGAATTGGATTGGGTTCAGTGTTCAGTCACTGAGTGCTTGCATTCATACTGCAAAATTTCTGCAGCCTGCAGACCTGAGGACTGCTGTTCCACCTGAACTTTCAGTAGCCACATGACTGCAAAGAGCTGGGCTCCTTTGAAACATCTTCACTTCTAGAGAGGGAGGTTAATTATTCTGCGGTGTGTACAGAGCTACAGATCGCAAATATAGCCATGATTTTCTGTGTATGAATTCACAGAAATTGTCTTGTGTTTAAATAGCCAACAATTATTCTTCAAAATGTTCATGGTCAAATATTTGGCCAACTTATTAACAACTCTCTTTTCAACCCAGAGGAGATCCCCAGATTCAAGTCCAGTAATTAAATGGATGAAACTTCCAAATTTGGAAATGGAAGAAAAGTGCATAACTCTTTGGAATTTCTTGGCAGTAAGGCACACATGAAATAACATGAAATATGGCATCACCTTAATGGTCCAACTACTATCTCAGGTAATCATTTGCCTTCAGACAGCAGAGGAGGAAGAGCTGCCAAGCTGTTGAACAGTTTAACAGTAGCTGTAAATGCTGTCTTGACTCTCGCCCTGATGCAGTCTCCTCTCTTTCCTGCTCCCTCTGACGATGACACCGTGGCAGCTTGTCTCTTGAATAAACAGATTCATCAGTCTGGTTATGTTTGAATATATTCATGCATTTAGAGAGATCACTAATCCATCCCAAACTGCAACTACAATTCCCTCCAAAAGGTTAATACACTGTCTTTATATAGTGTAATGAATAAGTTGAACTTGCATGTTATCACTCACAGTTGAAACACAGTAACACCTCACAAATACATACTGTCTTTCAGACAGAAACTTAAAACATTTTTCCAGTCACGAATTTAATCCCACAAAGCACCAGCCATGTCAGTTGACAGATACCATTTTACTCTTCTTAGGTAGGTAAACTGAGGCAGAAAAATCTCAATCACAGACTTCTAACGTGGCTTATTTCCAAAGATGCCAACTCCTTACAGTTGCCATTGTTTTAGGATTGCCACATACCTCTGAACTTGAGATAACGTTTATTGAAATAAATAATGAAGTGAATAATGAAGTGAACAAAACATGAATAAAGAAGAACAGTGTATGAGTGTATTTTTCTGTACTTTTTGTGATCCTTTAAACCTCATAACTTGTTTAGTACATGCAAGGAAGATGAATGGAAGGCCAGGGGTTGGGGGTTATTTTGCCAGAAGGAATGGTTTGTGTTCCCTAACAAAGACACCTAATTTTTAGTGAAAACTGAAAAGAGGAAGAGAATTCCATACTAATGGTATTATATATCCCCTTGTTTGTGCACACTGGCCTGTCTCCAAAGCAGAGTGTGTGGAAACCATATGACTGCTATTGAATATGTGCCTAAATCAAATTTGCAGCATTTTTGCTTGCCAAGCACAAGCCTCCAGTGGGGTTAGATACCATATGCTAGGTAGAAAACAGGTTGCTGTTTTATTACCTGCCTTTCCAGGTGCAGGATGATCTTGCCAAACTAAGTGACATCCAATTGTATCAAAACTACATAACCTTCTGCTTTATTCTGGGTCCCAAAGCCCATCCTAATACCTGCAGAATGGTTGACTAAAGCAGCCACCTACCTCTTCAAAAACAGTTTCTATAAGCAGAGAGGGAAAATAAGATGGTAAGTCTTAGGGTCCTTCCCCCATCTGAACTTGGAAAAAACACATTTTGCAGGAGAAATTGTTGCAGAAGGCATCAGGAAGGAACATGCACCAGACAATTCAAGGCATCATTCCTTTGCAGCAGCAATAAAAAAAATAAAACAAAATGTGTTTTTACTCCTTGTTGGCACAAAACCAAATATTTTAGAGCAGAGCCTGGGCTGTAGATCGAGTATGTGTTTTGCTCTTCATGACTCCAGGCACGAATGGAAGAGCCTGGTCCAGCTGCCAGGTTCAAAGGGAAGGGGCTCAAATGTGGTTTTGTATTTTTATCTGGGAAACTGGAGTGGAAGAGTAGCCACTGGGCAGCTATCATTTTATTTAGAAATGCAGACTGTAACAAAGATCCATCTAGGCCAGTAACGTGTCTCTAAGAGAGCAAACTCCCACAACAGACTCCCATAACAGTCTGATAGCTTGCTGCTCAGGGACTTCCAGACCCAAAATTACCTGTATTTAATGGGTTTTAATGGGCTTCTCTTTGATTAATTTGCCCTGTCTCTTCTTGAATTAAGGTCAGGTTTTGCTATTCACAGCATCCTGCAGCAGAAAGTTTCCACAGTTTCCAGACGTTGCGTAAGGGAATAATTTCTTCTCTTTGCTTTGAATCTTCCACCTTCATTTCTTGTACAATATTATTCTGTACACTTGACTGTCTACCATTCTCTGAAACTTTTCCACCTTTGCTGTATCATTTTAGAGTTCAGGGGGCTCAGAACAGCACAGAATATTCATGACAAAGACACACTGTAGGTTTAGGCCACGGCCTTATACATACTGCTTTTTCCCCATAAACATCGCTTCACATTTATTTACATTGAATACCATTCTCTGTCTCATGGCAGATTTATATTACCTGTAGTACATGAAAGAATGTGATACTTGTCAGTCTATGCATGTTCACAGCAACAAGAAGATTGTCCTGAACAGGCAGACACAGCATCATCTGCCATTTTAAGTACGTTAAGAAAACTGGATGGGTGGGCCTCAGACCTCCAGGAATGCTGGATTTCCAGATTGAAAATTTTGCAAAACATGAAAATTGGTACCAAGTTTGTATAGGAAGCTAGGTACACAGGATGATTTTATGGCAAACTGAAGATTAGTTTATCATCTCCTTGGGAGAAAAAGGTGCAATAGTCCATCTAAAATATTGCATGTCCATTGGGATAGATTACCGTGTCTAATAAGTACATTTATCCCTTACTTAAGACAGATAATCACTCTGGCATCCATTTGTAACTTTGCAGACAATATCAGTTGTCAGGCACTGAATAGACAGAAGTCAAGGTCACCTGCACCGCAAACATGGAACATTTGATATCAGTATCACACACCAGAGTTGGTATTATTTACCTCCAAGTCCTTGTTCATTGCAGGCACCCAGGATATCCAGGCACTACAGCTCTGCTCCAATATTAGCTAAATATATTTATTTATCATTTAATATCAAAAGCTTATCAAAGATTGATTTTACTGTTAAGTTAGAGCTGACTTAATATTGTCCATCACAAAAGGCCAGAATTACATCTCAGAAGGCCCTATTCTTCACACTTAACATTGTTTTATCTTCTTGGAAGCCTGAGTACTTCATCTGGTCTTTTTGGAATTATCTAGTAATAACCTGTGCAAGAATTTGAAAAATCAAGGTCTTGCACAAAGCCTGATGAATCACTCCATCCTAGCGTTGCCTGCTAAAATTCTGACAATAGAATATTTTTCCCTGGTGAATCCTGATAACCACATGAGCCTTTTGTTGCAGCTTATATAAAAGAATTCAAGGAGAAACCTAAAGCAATTAATCCAAAGAGTGAGAGCATCTGAACTGTCTGGGAAAGGGTCACAATAATGACAGAGAACAGCACTGTCCAAGTACTCAACGAAAATAGGAAGCCAGACAGACAGACAGACTAATGGAAAATGCAGATGTCAGGATCCAATGGAAAGCAAGAAGGGGAAATGTTCAGCCTATAAGCAATCATGGAAAAAGCAGAGCATTGCAAAAAGAATCATATAATATTCCAGCATCATGATTATCCTGCAGTAATGAGGATCTAGCCTGGGGTTGGTCTTCTGACACAGTATCTTCTGTATAACTGTACCAGCTCTGAAGATACTCTAGATGCACACAGCGTAGGAGAAACGTATTGACCAAATGATTGCACCTCTTCTACTGGATGCACTTATAGCACTTACAGGGTAATGGATCGAGTCAATTCTAGGTGGATGGGAATCCCCTGAAATTCGTTCCCTGAAACACTGCTGAACAACAGTAATAGACTACAAGGAGAATATATATATATAAACAGAGTCAGCAAGGCCCTGGAAAACTGTGAACAATGATTGGCTGTTTTCAACAAACACAATTTAGCTTTCTCACTTGGCACATGTATAACTGAGTCTCTGGAGTACAGTCCATTGCTGGACAGCAGGGCACTGAAAGGCTTAGATCTGATTGCTATATGAGTCTGTATTAGCGTGAAAAGAGAGAAAATCATCATACTCAGCTTTGCCCAGGATGCTAATGCATCCTGGTCACAGCGCATCTCTACAACTTGGACTGAGTCTTCCCAGAGGTTTCAGAGAAGCATCAGCTTCCATCTTCTAGTGTTTCCTGTCTTATGACGGACATGCAATCCTTTTTTGTACTGCCCACTCAGCAGTATATGAACAATGCAGATCATTTTTTTCCAGTGGGCACAAGCTCCCAGAATTTCTCACAGGAAAAATGTATTTCTGCTATTCCCTATTACATGCTTTAGCTACTCTCAGGGTCAATTTTGGTACCAATACCTGTTTCCATGCAAAAAAAATAAATGCATGCACAAAGGCACATTTAGTATTAAGGCAAGGGCAACTGAAATTTAGTTATCAATTTTGATAACATGTTCCAAGCATTTGTTTTCTATGGATTTAAAGCAGGTTGGATAAACACTACTTAAATGTTATAAACTTTAATTTTAAAGAACAGTCTTCCTTTGGGCACCATCAGAGCAATGGAAACAACTACAGAAAATACAGAGGAATCAGGTATCACTTGTAAGAAAGTAACTAGGGATGTAGTATTCCATTACACAGGATGCATTTGTACCATTTTAGCTTGCACAGATGGAAATATAGTTCAATGTTTCAACATCATTTGACTTTCACATGTTAAAATATTGATAAGTGCTGCACAGGATAATGCCCCTATGGTTTCAAGTAGTAACTGGAGCATGATGTTTATTGAAGTGAAATACAGCAAAGCCTTTAACAAGTATTTAAAATTCTGGGAATCATTCTCAACGCTGTCATAGATTATTTCTTTATTTTTTTCCAGCTAATCTTTGTTGATGACTTCCAGTTTGTAGGTATTAAAATAGAGTTCATCTTCTGATCAGCTCAATGCTTCTGTGATACAAGAAGCTCGATAGACAGAAATACAAATATTTCCTACTTGAAAACTAAAATGCTGCAGTCATACATGACATAGAAAACACCAGTAAAGAAAAACAATGCTACATAAAATAGCCATAAATGGGCCATAGACTCCCTATTCTAAATATTTGTGGACCTTTGTGCTGAAGCAAGAACATCTGAAAGCCATAAAACACACAATTATTCAGATTGCTCAACAAGGTCTAACTTGTATCATGTCAAAATTTCTGTTCTAAAATGCACAGTATTTCCTATACCACTTATGATTGCTAGGACTAAATTAGTCCTACCAGAAGCCAATGGAGACCGGAAAATATGTCACTTCAATATATTAGAAGGGGAGATGGGCCATGGAGTATTTTATGAAAGTGCATATCACCAGGGCAAGACTGGCATTCATTCAGAATTAATCTATTCAGTCCGCAGCATCAAATTTAGCACAGATATGCTTTGGTCCCCTATGAAAGGCAGGCTTCATTTTATGCTTCCCACTGGTAAAAGCACAGGAAAAAATCAAAGAGGAAGGTAGCTCACCAGATCTAGTTCAGGTGAATGGACAGAAAAATGTTTAAATTCTACGAGTATAGTTTGGAGGGAATGGTGCAGAAAAGTTTTCAAGCACTTGAGCAGTTATGCATCAGGGTATGCAACTCCACAAGGGGTTTAGAAAGCTGACTTGCAAGCAGATGATTCTTTAGGATGTACTGTTTAACTGCATCTTCTCTGGAACGAGACTCCCAGCTGAACACTGTGTAGGCCAGATCTACATGGGAAGCATTAGTCATTCCTAAATAGACGCTCAATACCAGGAGTAGGGTTTTCAACTTATGTGTGAAGGTGTATGGCAAAGCTGCTGTTTATCCAAATTCACTTTAATTTTAAACACCTAGAAGCATTGTAATACTGTAAACAGGATACTGTTTTCCTCTTTTCAAAACAAAATAAATAAGAGAAATAAATATTGTTGGCTCCATTGTGCTTTATCTGATTGTAGGAATCTCAACTTACACAGGATAATGCTTAAGGAGTTCTTAAGATCTCAATATCTCAATAGTTCTCCTCTGAATACTATTTAAGTTAAATGTAAGTTCCCATTTCATAATTTAAACACAAATTTCAGCACATAAATCATAATGAGTGATCAGTTTCAGTGTAAATGATTATTTTGTAGAACAGTCTCCAATCCTTCTATCCACTTTATTATCTAGTAATTAGAGCTAGTAAAAAATGTTATAATTTGTCAATTTCAAAACTGGTTGCCGAAATTTGCAAAGAATATTGGAATATTTCATTTCTAAGTTGTAGAAGTGCTTCCCTTTGATTTTGTATTTCAGATTAACAGAGTAGAAAATTTAAAATTATTAAGTCAAAAGAAAGCCATAACAGCAAGAAGTGTTCCAGCCTTACTAAAATGGAATATTTTGATAGGTCACATATATATTCCTGGGTATCTAAAATTTCAGAATTTTGCCTTTTTGATGTCATGAGAGAAAAGTTTGAAATGTTAACCTTTCTGTAGAATAAAATCCCTCAGTTTTGAAATCTTCTAATTATGTTGTATTGTAGGCATCAATTGACATAAAAGTACCACTTACATGTTAGCACAAGAAGTACTGCAAACCATCTTGGAAAAAAAGAATTATATTACTATGAATTAGAGATGCAGCAAGATGTTCAGACTGCTCATTATGTTTCACTGTGTCATATGTTGAACATTATTTAAAACAACAATAGCATCCTTTTTTCCACTGGGCTTTTCAGAATCCCTCATGATGTCTTCACTTATACGAAATTCTGGATGATTCCCTTGAATAAAAATAATCTATGTTTAATAAAACTAGACAATGGTCTGAACACAGACCCCATTGCCATGATTTCTGAATCATTCGGATACAAAATTATAAAATGACACAAACCTTTCTCATCTACCCCAGCTCAAGCTGAGAAAATGCCTCAGCTGTGCTCTCCGTCCAGAGACCAAGCTTGCATCTCAGGCACAGAGGACCCATCTGATCATATGTTATAATGCCCAAAAATAGCTTTCTCATGTGCAGAGAGGCATTTAACTAGAGATATCATGTAACATCTACAGCCATCTGTTCCACCTATGAGGCACAGGTATTTGAGAGCAGCACACAGGTTAAATGTGCGCAGCTAGTCTATGCTGCATTACAGCTGTCTATCATAGTGTGTTAGTGCATTTTGCAAGTATAAGTGAAAGTGACTATTGGATTAAAAAACAATGATCATGGATCAGAGCAGTTGTGGATAACACAATGTGGATGTCACGCAAGCAGAATGTACCACAAATATATCACATTTTGTCAGGAGTCCTGCTAAATTCTTTTAAATATAGTGTTCTGTTTGTATAATGATGCTGTTCAAATATGCTGAGAGAGAATCTCCACAGATGTTGAAACTCAGGCTATCAGCAGTAAAAGAAAAGCAGATGTCAAGTACCTTCCCACAGTGGCTAGCTAGACCAAAGTCTCATAGGAGTCGAAAGCTGTCACAGCTGCTTCACACAGGTACGGCTAGCACCATATTGCTTAATCAGAAACAAGCAGCACTTAAAGATGGAGTGACACCCAGAGACCTCAGAGAGAGGGATGTGCCTTTCTGTTGGCTCATGAAGGCCATGTTTTCCTGCTCAGTGCCTCAAATACCTCGCACTGGACCACTCCTCTGCTTATATGTCGTGGACACAATGTACTTGGTACCAAAGGACAGGTGCCACAGGAGCTAGGAGATTGAGCAGGAGGGTGGCTAAACCAGTCAGACAGAATTACGAATAGAGCAGGTCAGGCAACTCAGAAATGCTTCCAAAGAAACCTGTCTCCAAAAGATAAAACCTAAGGCATTACAGACCTTACGTAAGTCACTGCTTAAGACTTAGGTAAGTCACCGCTGTAGGGGGATGCAGCCTGTCCAGTCAATGCTCTCAGTCAGGAATCCTCTCCTTAATTCAGGCTACTGTCACATGGAAATTAAAAGATTTTGAACAGTTAACTCTGGTTATACCCTACCTGGTTTGCAGTAAGAATCAGTTACCCACTTTTCTCATGTCCTAAGAGGCCATGGAGATGGCAGTATTTTTAAGAGGACAAATCAATGTCCCCTGAGTGAGGTTCTGTGGGTAGACTCTGAAAATTGGTGCTTCGCTTGAGGTGTCTGCTGGGCCCAAAGCTGCTTGATTCCCTCAGAACAGAGGCAGTTGCTATACAACGAGCACCTGTGCTATACAGTGAGCACCTGCAGGGTGCTGTGATGGTTTTACTGGAGCTTAGCTCGAACCTCAGTAATTAGTTAATTAACAATTAGTTAACTAGTAATTAGTTACTTAACAGTTAAGGTCTCTGTGGCTCTGACCCGGGCAATCTACAGGTGGAAATGTTAAGTATTACTCTACCCATTTCTCCTAATACACTGTCCTTGAAGGAGTCATTTATGTACACCATGGGATAAAATTACTAGATGGTGTCATTATTTCAAATCAATCAGCAGTCGTTTGGAAACAAACAGACAATAATATGAGATGATACCTCAGGGAAAGCACCTCTGCTATAAAAACAAGGCACTTTACAGAAAGAGTTGACAAAATACAGACTAAGTCACAGTGCTGTTACTTAAGTAGTATGGCACACCTCATGGCATGGTTTGGAGTGGGATTCAGGTGGGAAACTTTGAGAATAGCTGCCGTTAATTATGGCATTGGTAATCATACAGGGTATCTGAAACATGGGGGTTTGTTTGTTAGTTTCTGCAAATCAAACAGTCTACAGGGAATACATTATTGGAATCTCTTGGCATGAAAAATAAAAAAATATCCAGACTTCTTTGCACAAAATCACCTTATATTTAGAGCTGGTGTTTGTAAAGGTTCCTTATAGCTTAGCTCTGGGCAGGGAGTATAGCTCCGGTGAAGAAAAAGGAGCCATTCCTGTGCTTAAAATGAGTGGCGTGGCGACCCCCCAGACCTACTGGCGACATTATCGAGCTGCATTACCCATCGTTTGCCGTAGACCTTTTCCTCTTCTCTCTGAAAATAAGAAAAAGTTTTAAGACACTAGGAAGTCGCTGACAGTTGTGTGACCAGTAGATGGCAGCATGAACACGCCGAAAATGCTCTCCTCGCCCGCCCGTTCCGCCTTATCACTGTACAAGTTTAAATGGATTCAATATTTGTCTTTCATATTTGGAGAGTGAAAAGTATATGTGGCAATTAGAGGGTAAAGCAATATTACAGTGCAAATAAGAGAGTGAAATGACTATGCAACCACTGAACAGTCCCCTGATTTAATTTGTTTGAACTGACCAAACTTCTTTACAATAGCGAGCTCACCTCTGAGAGATTTGAACAGGGGAAGGATGGAGATCTGACTCCTGGCAGTCTCCAGAGCTATGTTGGAAACTTCCCTGGGCCTCCTTGCATCACTTTCTATTCTGAATAGAGGCGAACTAACACTATTTTTAGGCTGAGAAGTTGCAGCAATCTGCTGCAAAAGAAATACCTCCTCATCCATCATGAGTTTATTTGTCCTCCATGGGGGATTCTACTCTCTGCCACAGATACTTCTGAAAAAAATAAAATAAAATAAAACGTGAATCAAATAGATCTGTATATATGTGTACATAGACAAGTATCAATTTTTTTTTTATATAGGAGCTCGAGTCTGGGCTGACAACCCGTGCGTTACAGTAATTAGATGGAATGCAACAGCTCCAGAAAACTGCCAAGAAGCAAGCATAAAATCTAGGCATCCGGGAGGCAGCTGGGCTTCTTAATTATTGGCAAATATATTTATATATAAATATTTTGCCAAGCGTGATTTGGCTTAAGAGTTCCTGTGAAGTGACCTTTTGCTTTCCTTTGTTTTGTGTCTGTACACATGTCCTAGATAGATACATGGAGAGAGAGGCAGAGACGCACAGACGGAGATAAATAAACGGATTTCACACAGCCCTCCAAAATCCCCAACGATGCTTAATTTAAACGAAGAGGGATATGAAGCGAGGCACAAGTGCAAGCACAGATTTTAGAACTGTGAAAATATGTCAGCAGAGCATCATTTTTTTGGTTCAGACTGATAATCACTCCCTGCTCTCATTATAAGATCAGAAGGGCCATCTGTCCTCTCTGGATAATTTGGAGCTCAGATACAGTGAGCACCCTTGTTAGAAAATGACCCTCCCACTCCATGTAATCACAAGCACTTGCAGCCCTGGGATCCGCACGCAGCCAGCCAGGAACAGATTGGTTCCAGATCAGTATTGATTACATATAGATTCGGGCTCTATTTCGTGCTTTATTTTGGTGAGAAGGTTTTTATTCTGGAGGGGAGATGTGGCTTGTTTCCTGTCTGCGTTTTCCAGCCTTCAGTTCTTCGGACTTTCTTCTCCCCTCTCGAGGTGTAACGCTAGCGTGTTGGATGAGACCGAGGAGCATCTCGATTTTGTAATGGGAGAAGTAAGCATCGGTCTGAACAATGCAGCTCGGAAAGCTCTTTCCTAATACGCAGTCCCCATTTGTCTGCAGTGAGCTGTTTCCCCTCTGACACACGGTAATTCTCAGAGTGAGCGCCTGAGTCATTGACAGCCGCAGCAGAGAGATGCAAAATCCGAGGATTCTTCAACATTTGCTCTGGACCTGCAGATAAAAACAAGTCTTAGCGACTTCACTAGTACCAGACAAAGTCATTAGCCGGAGGGAAGAGTCTTGGCAAGAGAGCATGAGCTACCTTCCTCTAGTGACCCAGATTCAGTGAAAAAGTGCCGCGTTCCACCTTCCTCCCCTCTCCTCCCCCCCGAAAACTGCAGTTTCCAGACAAGGAGAAAACTTGCCGCATGTGCGGAGCAGAGCGAGTGTACCCTTTTTCGGGGGAGAGCCCTTGTGGAACTAATTCATCCGGGATCATTCCTGTGCAGATCAATGCGTATTGTATTGCTAATAGCAGAACAAAGATTACAGATAGGACGGACAGTTTCAGGACATCAGGACACGGGGAAGTCGCAAGCGGGAGGAATCCGATTTTAGCGCTAAAAGCCCCGTTGCCTCTGGCGACCCGCTAAAAGAGACTCGCGTTTTCAAGAAGTGCGTTGTTATCATTCTGATGGTAGCGGTGTCTCCTCATTTGTAAGACAATGACATCTAATAGGCACTGCGGAGCGGGGTGCCACAGGAGCCCCCGGAGTGCCCGATCCGCCGGGCGCGTCCCCGCCAGGCGCGCTCCCGGCGCCTCCTGGAGCTGCTGTCCCCCCGTTCCTCTCTGTGCCCCCCGTTCCTCTCTGTACCCCCCCAGCCACGGCATTTACAAAATCAGCCGCTCTGGGAGCCCGGTCCTACAGCAGCCTGCGGGGACGGGCGCTGGCCCCACGGGGAACGGGGGGGAGCACCCCCGAGCTGGGGGCAGGCAGGAGCTCGGCACCCCCGGGGGGAGATTTAGCAAGCATCCCAGGACCGCTTTGTTTTGCGACTGTCATCCACAAAAGATCTATGCTAAAAATCAGAACAAAGCCAACGCCAAAGCGAGCTGAGCCCAGGTAACTCTCGCTGCAAATGCTGGCGGGCGTGGGAACGGGTGCGCTTTGGGGTAATCAAAATAATGTCTCAGTTTATCTCAGTTTATGCCAAATAGGTTTCTTTATCCAGCAGCTAAATCATTTCAAACGCTGCTTTTTTTTTTTTTTTTTTAAAGACTCCATCTCTACCTGGTCTTCCGCCTCCCTCTCTCTCTTTCCATAATTTTCTTCTCTAAGGAGAGCTGTTCGCGTATAACTCAGGCACGTTGTTGCGAAGGAAAGGGAGAGACAGTGAGTGCCGTTACGTGAAAACTAGAACGCAAGGTAGCTCCAAATGTCTGAGGGAGAAGCATATGCCTACCCTCACCGAATATTTCTGCATTTCTGGTAGGTCGGGCTCTGCGCCTGCTTACCTCTGTGTAGTGCTCTGGAAGAAAACCCTGTAAAATCGCTTTACGCCTGCCGGTGTGTGTGGATACCCAGACAGATAGATAGATTGCACTCACGTAATCTGCCCGTGTCTATCTATCTGGGAGGATTAGTTATCTCTGTATCTTTTGAGAATTAACAAGGGCGAGAGATTATGTGTCAATGTACAGGCAAGGGCTATGAATATGAAACCCTCTGTACATCGGCGGGGCGCATTCAGGCAGCCGCTCAGCTGGAAGCTCATCCCCAGGGCTGCTGCGCCTCATCCCCGCCGAGCCTTTGGACAGTTTCCTCCGACTGCCTCCACCGGGGGACGAGGAGGGGACTGCTCGGCGATGCACACCCCTGCTTTTCGCATCCGAAGTCTCCAGAACATGACATATGTCACCGCCGTGCCTGCGCTGCGCTGCAAATTGGCAGCTCCCCCCCCACACCCCGCCGCACACACCTTTTGTTCCAGGAAAAAGAAACGTTGAGGGGGAGCCGGGGAAGGAAAGGCAGGGTGCCGGGCCGGCAGGGGACACAGGGGGCCGGGGGTGCTCCAGGGCCACGGCGGGAGAGATGTGGCGAGGAAGGAGCAGGGTCCGTCGAGCCGGGCCGTGCCGTGCCGGGCCGGGCCCGCCAGGTGCAGGGAACGGACGGGGGCTCCCGGGGAGGCAGGGGATGTGGGAGCCGTGCGGGAAGGACAGCGGCTGGGGCAGGAGAAGAGGCTCCCAGCGAGGTCTCCCCAGCGGCGAAGGACCGCGTTTTGCGGCAGCAACTCTCCTGAGCGCAGACAATGGAGCGGGATGTTTACTGCGGGCGGGGAGACAATTAGCAATTCATCGGGAGAGATGTGTCACCCAAATGTCACGGGGAAGCTAACATGACATCTGTTTTAATGGCTCCGTGCTAATAAACTCCTCTCGGAGGGCGGCTTTGTGGGGACGTCAAAGATTATTTACAGAATGAGTCACTTTCCAAACGGGCTCAGGCGCCGTCGGTGGCGGCGGGAGCGGGGCCCGGCGGGGCCACGGCGCCCGGGCCAAAAGGGAAATGGGAAGGCCCGGCTCGGGAGGGGGCAGAGCCCCGGCACGGCTCGGCACGGCTTGGCTCGGCACGGCAGGGGGGCCCGGAGGCCCCCCGCGCCTCCTGCCCGCCTCCAGGTGTCGCCCGGGGCGGCCCGGGCGCTGCTTCCCTCCGCTCACGGGCTCCCCGCCCGGCACGGCACGGCTTGGCACGGCACGGCACGGCACGGGCCGCCCCGTCGAGGTGAAGGCCCCGGAGACCGGGAGGCCCCAGCGCCGGTGCCGGGCTTGCAGCGAGCGCCCCGGTTATGGAAGGAGAGCCGCTGCAGCAAAACCGGGAGGATCCCTTTGGAGCAGTTACCGCGGTCTGCCTCGCAAGCACACGGCGGGGGAAGACAGTTTAATTTCCCTCAAATCCACGCCGACATGTTATGTTCGGGTTGGTGGTTAGATG
Source organism: Anser cygnoides (assembly GCF_040182565.1). Classification (NCBI taxonomy): domain Eukaryota; kingdom Metazoa; phylum Chordata; class Aves; order Anseriformes; family Anatidae; genus Anser; species Anser cygnoides. The sequence goes on along the minus strand of NC_089875.1, from coordinate 29,071,798 downwards.
GCACGAAAGGGTTCTTGAAAAGAGAAGGAGAAGGAAAAGCCTCTCCAGCCCCCGGCCGCTGGTCTGTGTCCCTGTGCCTCCCTGCTCTGTGCGCTCTGTAATGCCACGCTGGGGGGAAAAGTGGAAAACAAGAACCCGCGTTTGCAAGTACGTGCGTGTGTATAAAGAGGAAATGCGTTTGTGTATTCCTGTGGATATATATACGTGCGTATATCCACAGAAAGGAGAGATAATGCACCTTTTAAAGATAGGCAGAGCGAGCGAGCCAATCCAAAAAGTCTGTACGCGGGCAAAGCTGCCATTGAACGTAATAGCAGGTTATTGCAAACCTGTCTTCGGTACTTATTAATCGTCCGGATCAAATACATTAATGGATAGCGAGAATGAGAACAGGCTGAGAGCAGTCTGTCGTCCTTTCAAGGGCAACGAAAATCCGGCACTGACACCGGGGCTGAGCGCAACAGCGTGCTCCGTAACCTGGAGAGAGGGGGGAGGTGGGCTGGGAAGTGGGTGGGGAAGGAGAAAATTGCCATTGTCAGGGGAAACTAAATGTAATTTTAGGTGGCCCACGTCGGAGATGAGTAAATAAGCACTGGCTCTAGGGAGCCTCACAGTCTGCAGGGCTATTGTATTTGCGAAGCAATGGCGAGGGCAGCGGAGTGCCCGAGCCGCACGTGCAGCCTGACCCGGGGGACAGCGGCGGGGAGGCTCGGGAGGCCCGGCGGAGGCTGAGCCGCGGAGGCTGAACGAGGCCGGGCCGGGCGGCGCCACTTCCCGGCTCCTGGCGGGGCAGGGCAGGGGGCTCGAGGCCGGGAGCCCCTGGCCCGTAGGCTGGCTCCCTTCTTCCTTCCGACGGCGCAGCCCCACGCCTCGACGTGAGCACCCGCACACAGGGACCCGCCGTCACCGGGGGAGAATATGGGGGGGGGGGGGGGGTGTCCCACCAAATCCGCGCCCCTCGCCCGGCTTTGTGCGGCAGCCCCAGCGGACTGCCTGTCTGTGGCTTTTGCGGGGAGCGGGACAGGGGCAGCCCTCGCTGGGGAGCTCCCCCCCGCCTCTGTCCCCGAGGCCCTTTTGGTGGCAGCGGGCCCAGGCTGCCCGCCGCTGCCGGGGGGGAGGACGGCAGGGGGGAGATGCTGCTCCCGACTCCGGCTCTTTCCAGGGGCTGGGAGCCCGGTAAGCAAATCGCTGTCGCTCTCTCTTCTCCCAGATAAGGCAAGAAGTGGCTTTCTTTAATAATATGATTGAAATGTTAGGGGTATGATGCCTCCTCGTTAGTAATATTGGCTTTGCATGCAGAGCACAATCCCATCCCTCTAGACTGCTTAGCCAAAACAGAGCGTAAACTCTGTAATTAGTAACGTGTTCCATCATTAAAGAGCCCTGCTGAGAATTTCTATTTAATAATGGTCTTAAATTAGTTATGATGGTAAATACTCATCTGGAAATTCAACATCTAAAACCATCTACAATCTGGAAATGCTCCAGTGTTGCTGTAATCTCCTGTAACACAGAAATGACTATCACATTCAACCATCGCATTAGAAATCCGCTGTACCGTTTGGTCCACGCATATACAGTACGGATGTGTTAATTAGGTTAACCCATCCACTGTCTGCTTCACAAATATTTAGAAATAAACAATGAAAGCTCCTTTTTAATACGATACAGCCGGGGCGGGGGGGGGGGCGGGGAGGAGGATCTGACTCGCAGTTGGGAAGTCTTTTGTTTTCAGATAAGATGGAACTACACCGGCTTCGGGCCTAAGAGTTGGCCAAAATGCACCCACGGACGGGCACCCACGGAGGTGCCCACGGAGGTGCCCACGGAGGTGCCCACGGAGGTGCCCACGACCCCCGGCCGCGCTCAGCACCCGCGGTTCCCCCTGCAGAGCATCGCTTTTACCGCTCGCCTTCCGGCTAGGGGAGGTCAATTCACAGGGCGCTCTTTTATCCCTTTAAGCTGCAAACAGCTCCTTCCCTTCTGCTGTGCCCGCAGCTCGGCACCGGGCTTGGCTCCGGCACCCCTCTGAAGGAGACGGCTTTAAAAGGAGTCAAACGAGGCGCAGGGGAGAGACAGAGGAAGGGTAAATAAGAAAATAAAGCTGGCTTCCCCCAGGCCGAAAGTGGAATAAAAGTTTCGCAGATGGACCGTGATTCGGGTATAAATAAGTCGTTCAGGTACACTTATCCCCACTGGGGATGTAAAGGAAAGTAATTTGTAATAACAATGGAAAATCGGTAACTGAGATACTTGGGGGTTACTGTAGGAGGGAAGCGACGGGAGGAAAGAATATTTCAGTATTTACCTAGACGTCTAAACGTTTATCCTCTCTTCCACTAACCTTTCATGTTTAATGAATGAATCTGCATTGCAGTTTTTTTGTTTTTTGTTTTTGTTTTTTTTTCTCCTCCATGTGCCGGCTAGTTTTAAATCTGCAAGCACCACAAAGAGGCCGTGATCCCATCTGCCTATGATTCCAAATTAAAGTTCAAACGGACAGCTTACACACTGCTGATCCTGTATCATAGCCTCTCGCGACCCTTCAATTACTATTTAATAGAATTACAGTGTAAAATCCCAATAGTCTTAAAGAATGTTTTATCACAGGCTGAAGAGAGAGAATATACGGGCACCTCCAATGTTATTGAACTACATTACTGACCTATTTAGATATTAAAGGGGAATATGCAGTGTTCTACAAGACATTACAAGAGCTACTTTAATCCGAAAACATGCACATGTCTATGTGTACGTGTGTCCCCATACATATGTGAGCGTGCATGTGTGTATGTTGTACACAAAGACTCCACCTCAGCAGCATGTGCACACAGCCACGCTGCGTGGACGTGGGAGCTCACACGTGTTCGTGCACAGCCACCCACCCACCCAAACACACGCACCCCTCTGGGCCCGTTCACAAACCAGCGTGCTGTGGTACACTGCAGCACTACTTTGTTGTTGCCAGGTATTGCTGGAGAGGTTATTCCAGTAGGAAAGAAATTTTTCCTCCACTCATTGAAAAATACTCTTTAATTGACCTTATTATTAAATGAACTTCCCCTAATGATGTTTCTATGGGGACAGAAAAGCAAATATTTGCTGTAGAGCTAAACCTCCCTCTAATAGCTAGGAGTGGAATTAAAGTCACTCGCAGTCTGGCGTTAGATATTGTAAATCTTGACTTCCAGTGTAGTTTTCTTCTTTCTTTCGACCTGTTCAGCAAAGGACCTGCCTGCCATACGGGGAGCAGATCCTGACACTTCCTCTCGGTTACAGCAAGGCGACTCAAAGCACGCTCTTCCAGATATTTACATCTAGCCTTTATTTATTCATTACTCTTATGCATCTTGCTTCTCTCACCGATCCCGAGGTGCCGAGGCGCTTTGAAGCATACTGCTCAGAAAACACCTCTTTTCCAAATAAAAAAGACCAGCGCCGAAAACAAGCCAGAACAGACTTGCTTCCCCAGACAGAAACCCTTTAGCATCATTTAATCGTAGCTCTGTCCCCACAGCCCGTGCCCTTTGTTATTGCCGTGCCAGAACAGAATACTTAGCCCGGCCATCGGTTGTATCCTCAGTGTTTTTTCTTCCCAACTCTTTCCCTCTCCCCTCCCTTTGCTTTCTCCATCTGCAATTGGATGGTTTGGTTCATTTCCCCCCTTGCTTTTTTATACTCCATCTACAAACTTGTGTGTGTCAGGGCTCTCTCTATAGGGTGGTGATGCAGCTACAGGCCACGGGGGCATTGTGGACTCGCGTGTGTGCACGCCCGTGTGAGTGTGTGTGTGTGTTCGTGTGCTCTAGGAAAAGGCCGTGTTTGTCTATCTTCTCCCTACACACGGAATCCAGGCCAGTGCGATGTGGAGCTCAATAAGAAACTGCATGAATAAACACGAATGGAAAGTTGTGCTCAGCTAACCGAAGAAATCAGAGCAATACCAGGGCACCAACGTCCACATTTTCTTTTCACTTCGGGCCGGGGCAGCAACCTCATCTGGGGATGCTAAAAATTAAGGGCAACGGGCAAGCAGATCGCAGCTCCTCTGCGAGGCAGCTGTAATGGATCGGGGGGAGCTGCCCGTGGGCTGGGGGCTGCCCTTGGGCAGCGAGAGCCGACGGGGGGGTGCGGAGGCAGGAGCCGTCCAAGCACGTCGGAGGTCGCGGGTGGGAGCTCCAGCCCCAGGTCGCTGCCGTCGGGGGGGGGTGGGGGCGGCTGCAGGGCTGCGGCCATCTGCCGCCCGTCCCAGGGCTTTCGCCTCCGCATCGACCAGCCGCACTTGGGCTTCCGAGTAATTTCACCCTAATCACCGGCCGAGAATAAACTCGTGCTGTCGATAACGATCGGCCAGGCGAGGGGAAGAGGCAGGCCCTCCGGTTTCGCGGGGCTCGATAGGCCCTATCTTCCCGGGGCAGGCGGACTTAGTGGGCCAGGAGGCTTAAACGCAGCTTTTCAGAGATTTACACCTCAATCAGCCATTCAGGTTTTTAATGCAAATCCGAAAACAACATCATTTACCCGTTCCGGAGCCCAGCATATCATTAACCTCGCCCTCGGCACCCCCAGCCCGGGTGCGCCCCCCACGCGTGTCGTAGGCTCGGCGGGGAGGGGGGGCTCAAAGATCCCCCCCGTGGGCCTGCTACAACTGCCACGGCCAAACGAGTTTTGGGCTCAGAAGGCTTTTTCCTTTTTTTTTTTTTGGGGGGGGGGGGGGTGGGGGAGCGGTTATGGTAGGGAAGCAACTGCCCTGCTTGGGGGGAGCTGGAGCCCCGGGCCCGGAGGATCCGTAGGGAGGCTAAAGGCGACCTCTGGCCTCCCCCAGCTGCCGCGGCACGACGGGGCGATCTTTTGGGGGCCTGATCGGAGGGGAGAAAAAGCCAGCGGCAGCGGTGTAGGGCTCAGCTGGGGTGGGTTGCTGCTGCCGGCTCGACGCCTTCTAGCTGCAGCCTCCAGACGCGAAAATGAAGGAAGGGAAAGCAAAAAAATAAAAAAAAATCTCAAACTTTCACGCCTCTGAATCCTTTCAGGTATTACAGCCCGTCAAAAATAAAGCAGGATGAGAACGACACTCCTACCAGCGCGGAGCAGAAATATTGTGGCAAAAACCCCAGCGCAGCAGCATCGCGGATCGCCTTCCGACCGAGCCCCGGGGTGACTCTCAGGGCCGGGATCTCTTCGTCTCCAGGCCTTGGCTGCCGGAGGGAGAGAAAGAGCAGCCCGAGCTCACGCGTGCGTGGGTGCCGATCATTTGGGAGCCTTTCCACCCCTCCTGGGTGTTTTTCTCCCCTCTAAGTGCCGCGTGGGGGAGGGGAAGCCCTAAGCCCCCTTCTCCCACCCCAGCGGTACACTGGAGCGCTATTGTTCCCCCACACACAACCCCCCCGCCCCCAGCAATTCCCATCCTGGCACAACCGGGCGTTATTTTCCTCTAAACCACCTCGACCGGCCCCGCCGGTGCCGCCAGGCAGCGAACCCCGACGGGGCGGGCGGCGGCGGGTGCTGCCCCCGGGACGAGCCGGGGCACCGGGGCCCGGAGCAGGGCAGCTCAGGAGACCCCCCCCCTTACACACATACATACACAACACACACACACACACACACACACACACACACACACACACACACGAGGTTCGTGGGCTCCCCTACCGCTCCTCCCGGCCCCGGCCAGGGAGTCCCACGGGGGGCACGTCCCCGCCGTGCCCCGCTGCAAGGGCGTCGCGCACGCACGCGGCATTTCTTCGGGGGCAAAGGGGGGTGCGGGAACATATTTGCATTTCAGCTTATTCCTGAAAATTGTCCATTAGTGACTTGCTAGAAGCTCTCACACCCTAGGGGCTTCCCCCGGCTCCCCAGGTAGCCTCTCGGGGCGGGGGGACGAGAGGGGAAGCCCAGGCGCTTCCTAAGTCTTTTCATAAACCTAGCTTGGACTTCCCAAAAAAGGAGAAGGAGGGAAGAGGGGGAGAGGACTCAGGCAACACAAAGGTAGATCGGAAGTTCGAATTAGTTTGGAAATGGTCAAGAAATTCCAGGCACGTTCCTCCCTAAATCCCTGGTAAGTTTCAAAATTGTATTTTCAAGTAAAAACAAGTTCAGAATTTACCTCTCTTTAATTCACGGCTGAATAATCTGCCCAGGGCAAAGCAAAACTTTAATGAAAAAAAAAAAAAGGAAAAAAAAAAAAGGAAAAAGAGAAAAAGATGCTGAAATGCTGTTAGTCATGCAAATAAAGGCTTCTTTCAGCACATTACAATATACTCCGGGTTCGAGGGGAGGAGCTGCAGCCCGCTTAGGGCGAGGAGTTTATGTTTTTGTTTTCATTTAAAGCTACAAAACAAATCCCGAAATGTCTTAAACGCTCTCTGGAGACACCCGGTCCCGCAGCCGGGCGGCCGGAGGAATCCTTTCAAGCTGGGAGTCCACAGCAAAAGAAAAATGAAAAAGTCCCGCGGGGAAAAACGCCGGAGCCCGCGGTGGCGGAGGGGACCCGAGGGGACACGGCGCAATTCCAGCCCCTGCGTGCCCCCAGAATCCGCTCGGGGGTCCCGGCGAGCCGGGCAGGGCAGGCTTTTCCGTGGCGGACAGAAACACCAACAGCGCTGGGTAGATAAGAAAATGGAATACTGTATTTGATTTAGAAAGTTTGTACATATAGATAAACACGCAGTTAAGGAAACAATAGTTTAAGCGTCCTACGTGGAGTTTAAGAAGAGACCCCCCAAAGCTGCTATGAAATACTCAAAATAGCTTTTGCATAAGATAACTACAGTTGCACCCTAAGCTTTTTTTTTTTTCTTTTTTTTTTTTTTCTATCGCTGAGGTCCCTTTTGAAAACCTAGCACGTCAGATCTTGACAGCTAAGTTTGTGCAAGGAACACCGAGTCAAGGAAAATAAAAAGGAGAGAGAGAGAAAGGGTGGGAGGGAGATAGACTGAGAGAGGGGGGAGAAAGAAAGTGTAGAGCAAATATCATATACAAGCATTTCTACACATATATTACAAACTGGGAAAATGACCGCATCATTAAGATATACATAATTCATATAAAATTTTGAAATAAAAATAAAAATCTGTTACAGTCATAACTATTCTTTTTCCACATTTATAACCAGTACCCACACAGGCAGTGACAGAAGTGTAGAAAAAAAGGTGCTTACGAATAAAATGATTGTCAGCTGAACAAAAAAACAGAAAATTGCATCTTGGCTGGACCATCACTTGGACTTAAAAAAACAAAACAAACAAACAAAAAAAAAACAGAGAGAAAGGGAGAGGGAGATAGAAAGAGAAAGAGGACCAACAAAAAGGCGATAAACATTAGTTATTTCCCTCTTCAAGGAGTTCCTTTTTAATTTTTTTTTTATTTTTGCTTTTTGTACAAATTCGATAGGAGTTTGCATTTGTTTGTCTGTTTTCTGTTTTTTTTTTCCTTTACTATAGAGAATATTTTTTCCCAGATACAAATTTAATCATCATCATCATGCAAGTGGGTGAAATGCGTCCATGGAAAAGCGCAAAGGAGAAATCGTGCTTGTCCTAAAAAGAATACAATTGTCACTTTTGCTTTGTTTTTTTTTTCCTTTTTTTTTCTTTTTATATATATAATAATTATTATTTCCCGCCGCCCCCCCACCCCCCTGCTGCAGCACCAGCGTTTGTGACTGTTGAAGTTTTAGCTCCATCTCTTGGTGGTGGTGTTGGCTGACGGTGGTGGTGGTGGATTCTCTGATCCCTGTCTGTTTGTTTGCTATTATGTTTGGGTCGGGTTTGGCCTTTTCTTCCCTCCTCGTTGTGTGTGTGCGTGCATGCGTGTGTGTGTCCTGATTCTAGGTTGCCTCGTTTTGTTTTGCTCGGGTCGGGGAGAGGGTGCTTGGTTGTTTGGATTTGGATTTTTTTTTTTTCTGATGTGTTTGTTTGTTTTCCGATATCATACATCACATTCCGAGTCGCTGGAGGTTACCGAGAGGATGGAGGTGCCCGTCTCGGCTCTTTCTGTCAAACTGGAGACGCTGGTGGTCGGGCTGGCCGCCGTGGACGGAGACTCGGCCGAGCTGTGTGTCGGGCAGCCGGGCTCTGCCAGCGACCGCATGCCGCTCTGTCCTATCGCCTGGTGCTGGAGCCTGCATCGCGCCGGGAGACAAAACAACAGCACAGCCCCTCTCAGACGCCAGCCGCGCCGAGGGGACGGCGCCCGACCCGCCACGATCCCGACCCGCCTAGGACAGCGGTGTCACGGCTCGGCACGGCTCGGCTCGGCTCAGCTCTGCACTGCTCGGCACGGCCTGCCCCGCTGCTTCCCCGTGCTGCCTCGCCCGCGGAGCCCTCGGCGGCCACGGAGCCCGGGTGGGAGCCGAGCACCGGTCCCCGGCCCCCGGTCCCTTATCCCCGGTCCGGGCGCTAGAGATGCGCTGGTGCCCAGCTCCCTACGAGCAGCGAGGTTGGGGGTTTTAAGGGCCGGCGTGGGGCAGGGAGAGGCGATTTCACAGCCCCGCGGTCCGCAGAAGACGAGCCGCTGCCCCCGGGGCACCCACCCTGCTCCCGCCGGCGGCCCCGAGCCCTGCGGGCCTGGCAGGGACGGGGGCTGCGAGCGGGAGCCGCTGCCCCCAAAGGTGCAAAGGGCCGGGGGGTCCGCCCCGGGCCCGGCTCTGGGTGCTCGGCGAGCATCGGGCCGGGCCAGCAGTTCCCTGCGGGCAGGGGGGCCCCGGGAAGGTCCCGTCCCGGGGAGGCGACGCCACGACTGCAATGAAAAGAGGCGATTGTGGAGCGCAGCGCTTGTCTCCGCTCGAAATTTAAGTCCCTTTGCCATCTGAAAGCCGAAAGGAGCCTTAAAGCGCTGGTCCTTTCAGTCTCAACACTTCAGGGGCACCGCTGTTGAACGTTTATATATTCTTTTAAGAGGCGATAAATAATTTCCAGGTTCGTTATCGTGTTGCGAGCATTGCTCTGTGCCTGCTTATTCTGCTCGAAGCCCAAAGAAAGCCGGATTCGGGGATAAGGGGAAGGGGCTAAAAGTCCAGGACTGAGCAGCCGGCCACAACCTATAATGACTAGCACTGCCAGTGTGAATCAAAATACACTTTTCACTCCACTGATTCTCGCAAGGGTATTTTCTATTTAACTGCCTGTAAAGAACAGAAACGCGTAGCCAGATTATTCTACATTTCTCAATATTTTAAGTTGTCTAATTTCAGCGTCTTTGATTTTTCTCCCATTTACAATTCCTGGTGCATTCATCTGCTGTCAACAGCGTTGAGTCAACAAAAGCATCCGTAGGCAACTTGTGTTTATTTACAGTCCTAAACTGATCTGTTTTCCATTTAATGGAAATTAAATGGCCAGGCACTTTTAGGTTGCATTTCTCCTACAGAATCTTGAATCAATAGCACCAGCGCTATAATTAGGAGGAATTTAAGAGACAGCATTTAAAAGAACAAGAAGTTTTGTTTACACGCTTCCAGTGGTAAGCAAACTTAAATTAAAATAAAAGCAGCGTGGCGAGCCGGATTAAGGGTCCAGTTTCATTTGCAAAATAACTTTTATAGGGGGAGGCAAGAAATTAAAAGCAGGGAGCCTGGCTTTTACCACGGCAAAGCAGCAGTGGTGATAATAATAATAAAAAGACACCGAGGGACGCGCAAACAAATGCCAGCGTAACCGCACGGGAAACACACGGCCACAGAGCCAGGTCGCCAAAGGGAGCCAGCTGGGGGACGGGGATGGGAAAAGAGAGGCTTCCCGATCTCCGCAGGGCTTTTCTCCCTTTTTCTCCCTTTTTCTCTCTGCGACGAGAGGCTGTGGGGCGCGCGTGTGCGCGCAGGTCCCGCGGAGCGCGCAGAGGAATAGGAACAATTGGAGAGGAGCCGCCCGCTCTGCGGCAGCCCGCTCGCGATAGCACGGCTCGGCTCGGCCCTGCAGCGGGTGAGGGGGCCTCGCCAGACCCGTGCCGGCGGCAGGGAAGCCGAAAACCCGAGCAAAGCCTCGGCGGCTCCGGCTGCGCGCAGGGAGGCGGCCAGGGCCGGGCGCTGCCCCCGCCAGAGCCGCTCCGTCCGTTGCTCCCGCGCCCGGGGGGAGCTGCCCACGCCCGGGGGGGGGGGGGGGGGGGGGGGGCGCGCCCTGCCTGCGCCCCGGGAGCCCGTGGGGAGCCCGAGCAGGGAGCGGGGCGCGGCGGCAACTTTGGAGCCGCGCATCCCTGCGGCGGCCGGGGGAGCCCGGGCCGGCCGGTCGCGGGGGCCGGATTCTGCCGGCGGCAGTGAGGAAGAGGAGGGGAAGGAAGGGGAGGCGAAGGCGCGCTGCCCGCACCCCCCGCCCGGCCCCGGCCCGGCGCCGGGCCCGCAGCCCCACTGACCTGTTTTTAGCCGCCGCAGCTCTGTCTCTTTGCCTTCGGTTTTTGAACCAGTTGCCTACTTGCGTGGGGGTGAGCCCCGTGGCCTGAGCCAGTTCCCTTTTCTTGCTGGGGTTGGGGTAAGGGTCCTGCAGGTACCACTCCCTCAGGAGGCTGCGAGTCCTCTCCTTGAAGCAGTGCGTCTTCTGCTCGCCATCCCAAATGGTCCTGGGCAGCGGAAACTTCTTCCTCACCCTGTATTTATCAACCGGACCCAGCGGGCGACCCCTTAGCTTCTCGGCCTCCTGGTAGTGCGCTTCGAGCCACATGGCCTGCAACTTGCCGTGGGACTCCTTGGTGAATTTGTGGTTCTCCAGGATGTGGTAGAGGTCGCGGAAGTTGCCCGTGTGGAAGGCCACCACCGCCCGGGCGCGGAGGATGGACTCGTGCTTGTTGATGGCCTCGCATGCCCCCGGCGCCACCGGCAGCGACCAGAGGAACCTCCCCAGCCTCTCTATGTCTCCGGTCTCCTCCAGCGTCTCGCAGACGCTGGCCACTTGCTCCGGGGAGAAGTTGAGGGTGGGCAGCTGAAACATTGACAACTCTTCGTGGGGTGCCCGGGAGCTGCCGCCTCCGCCGCCGCCGGCCCCGGGGCTGCAGCCCGAGCCGCTGCCGCTGCCGCCGCCGCCGCCGCTGGCGAGAAGGAGGGAGCGGTGGTGCGGGTCGGCGGCGAAGTTTGGCAAGAAGAAATGGGTGGGATAAAGCTCTAGCGGGGACCTGAACACCATGGGATGACCGGGGAGAGGGGGAGATAAATCAAGGAGAAAAGAAAGAAAGGGAGGAAGAAGGGAGGAAAGGGCACACGCACCGCGCACGCATCCACACCCGCACACGCACACACAGCCACATAGAGGCACGGGGGCACACGCACACGCAGGGGCACACACACGCACACGCACACACACACGCACGCACACACACACACGCACTCACACACACCCGGCCCCGCGCCGCCGCCGAGTCAGGATTCAGTGATTCAACAGCAATCGCCCTAATGACAACAGCCTCATAATATCTCCCCTAAATCCACAGTGAGTGCAGCACTGAAACATTTTGTTTCGCTTTTCTATTGGTCTTCTGAGTGTCGTTGTGGCGTTGCCATGGCAGCCCCTGCCAATCACTGTCAGCCCTGCCAATCATTACTGAGTACGTAAGAAAGGTTTTTACCACTTCGCCCAAATGCACGGGGGGGGAGGGAAGCAGGGTGGCTGGTGGAAAAGCGTGGTGTTTTTTTTTTTTTTTTTTAATCTTTGCAACTCCTAATCTCGGCACTTCCCCTTCTCCCCGGCTCTCCCCCCTCCCTCTCCACACCCCTCCTAAATAAGGGATCAAATAATGCGAAAAGCAGTGTGCACATATTTGTTGAATGGGATGAGCAATTAGAGGGTGGAATATTATTGTGATCTTAACGAGCCTCGTTAAAGCTAAAGGAGATATGGGGGGAAAGTAAATGGGCCAGGCTGGGATACACGTTCGGATAAAGGGCTCCTAACTGAGACAATTTACACATGATTTGCACGTAGTTTCACTTCATTCTGCCTATCTGAGCACTAATAGTGCCGGGGAAGAAAAGAAAGATGAGATCATTAGACCCATCCTCATGCCGGTGACCCTCCCCGAAGCAGGCACATACAGTGCGCTCTGGGCTTAGCCCAGCTTCCCCGACGAGCCTCCCTCTCTCTCCTCTCCTCCCTGCCCCTCTCCGCGGAAGGAGGCACCGCGGAGCCCAGCGGACGCTCCGCCGACAGCCGCGCAGGGCGGCGGCCCGCTCCCTGTTCCTGCTTCGCTCCGGCTTCGCTCCGGCTCTGCTCCGCTCCTCGCTCCCGCTCCGCCGGCGCCCCGCTCGCTGCCGCCCCCGTCCCACGGCTTCCCCCGCCCTCCCCGCTCTTCCTCGCCTTCCCTTTTCCTCTCCTTTCCCTCCCCTCTCTCTCCACTTTGTTTTTCTTCCATTCCCCCTCTCCTCCTCCCACTCGCCTCACCTCCTTACTCGCCCCTTCCTTCCTCCGGAGCCCGGCGACCCGGCGAGGCAGGTCCTCTCCCCCAAACCAGCCGTGCTTTTACACCGCACCTCTCCTTTCCCCTGCAATTCGTGCCACACGAACTTCCAGGCATTCAGCGTGCAGGGAAGCAGGCAAGGGAGGCGAGAGAAAGCGCTTTAGAACCCATATTTATTTTCTTTTTTCTTTTTTCTTTTTCCTTTTTTTTTTTTTAAATTGGAATAAAAAAATAAATTCTCTGTGGTGGTTTGAGTCCATCCCTCAGTAAGAACTAGCTGGGTCGCCAGACCTTGCTACCATGCAACTATATTTATTATTAGGTATGTTGCTTTTAAGAAGATTTAATCAGCATCTTGAGCTGGTAACTCTTTTGTTTAGTTTCTGTAGCTATGGAAGTGTGATTTACAGAGATTTGTACGGGTCATGGACATCTTTCCAGACTTACTGTGTATATTTAGACAGGACTTTGCTTGGTGTTAAAAAGTGTATATTTTGAATAGGTTCACACACAGTAGCAAACAATACCGACATTGTAAAGGCATGTACAACGAGTATTGAAACGCAGCATCCAGACTTCAACTAATCTGCCCTCAATAAAGCTGAAATAATTATCCTAAGCCGCCTTTCTAGAAGAAAAATCATTGAGGAATTCAAAACTTTTTTAAAGATCTTTTCTGCATTCCGATGGAGATCGAGGGGTGAGGCTTGGAGCCCAAACTACTTTCAGACATCAATGGAGGGAAGGAGGAGGGGGAAGAGAGATATTACAATTAAAATGTGAAAACATAGCGTGACTTGCCCTATCCGAAGGATAATAATAATACTGCTATGGGTGGTAGAAGTTCTTTAGCAGGGCTCCAAACTGGTTGTGATCCTTTCACAGCGCACTCCTCGTGAAATAATTCCAAGTGGCAGATGAATAGGTCCAGTTGGAAGAGCTGCTGGACTGGAAGAAGCTCGCTGTATTACACATTCATCTGATTTCCACTAAACTGTCATCGGTGCGCTACATGGCTTCATATTCGTAATGGGAATAGTTCCCCTCTTAATTTTTAGTGATCTGCTTAAACACTTCTGTTAACAGACTTGGGGAAAACTTTTTTTTTTTTTCCTCCTTCCCTCCCTGGCTCATATTTCCAGTTACATTGCTAAAGAGGGAAAGAAACTGCTCAGCCCCAATACAAATCGACTTGGAGGTATTAATTGGACAACAATATGTTTAGCCAAAGATTTTAATACGCACACACACACAAAATCTTTTTCTTTGTAATCCTTTCCTTTTATGTAAAGGATTACAGAGAGGAGGGTGGGGGGAATTCCTGCGGGAGTTTCTTAATATTTGATTCCATTTTTCTACAAGCTGCAAATTAAACTACCTTAAAATGCATTTCTAGACTCAAATCCAAATGGGCCTTTATTTTTTTAATCTTCCAGACGATCACAGAGTGATCGTTTTCCTGTAGGTTGCATCCCTCTATTGGGATTCCTGATGAACTTTGCAAGGCTTCAGTGTATTTAATTTCTTTTTCTTTCTTTCTTTCTTTCTTTCTTTCTTTCTTTCTTTCTTTCTTTCTTTCTTTCTTTCTTTCTTTCTTTCTTTCTTTCTTTCTTTCTTTCTTTCTTTCTTTCTTTCTTTCTCTCTCTCTCTCTCTCTCTTTCTTTCTTTCTTTCTTTCTTTCTTTCTTTCTTTTTCTTTTTTTCTCTCTCCTTTCTTCCTCCCTTCCTCCCTTCCTCCCTTCCTCCCTTCCTCCCTTCCTTCCTTCCCTCCTTCCCTCCTTCTCTCTTTCTTCCTTCTCTCTTTCTTCCTTCCTTCCTTCTTTATTTCTTTTCCTTCCTTCCTTCCTTCCTTCCTTCCTTCCTTCCTTCCTTCCTTCCTTCCTTCCTTCCTTCCTTCCTTCCTTCCTTCCTTCCTTCCTTCCTTCCTTCCTTCCTTCCTTCCTTCCTTCCTTCCTTCCTTCTCTCTCTTTCTTCCTTCCTTCTCTCTCTTTCTCTCTTTCTTTCTTCTCTCTTTCCTTCTTTCTTCCTCTCTCTCTCTCTTTCTCTCTCTCTTTCTCTCTTTCTTTCTCTCCCCAGACACACAAGGCACACAAAACCGGCATTTCAGGGGAAAAGGTTTCTTCCAAAATACAGTTCTGGAGGGGATTTCAATGCCTGTCTACTTTGTGTGCATGTGCCTGGGCGCTCGAAGCCAAGCACCCCCGAGCCCTGATGTGCCCACGGCTCGTACCGAGGTCCTAAGGAAGCCCCGCTCTCCCATAGCAGAGTCCTTCCAGCCCCAGGCTCTTGCAGGGACCAAGCCAGCATCCTAAACCGCTTGCGCTTGTACGGGCGGCTCCTCAGAGCGGGTCACCGAGGCACGGTGGACGGCGGACAGACCTCGGGAAGCGGCCCCGGCTCTTTCCCCGCCAGGCCGGCGATTCAGCGCTCCCCTAAGCCTGTTAGGGACACACTCTCATGTCCTGAAATGTGCAAGCAGATAATTGCCGGCGCTCTATCTTTGTGTGAGGAGGCCAGGGTGTAAATGGCTTTTAATGACTGCAGCTGCTGGCTGCAAACTGTCAATGGGATCGCCTACTGCCGAGCCCGGACCCGGCGGGCGCCGCGCCGCAGCCGGGCGGGCGCAGCCGCCGGCCCCCGCCGCCGAAGGCGCTCAGCGGGCGCGCAGCGGGTGCGCGGGGCAGCGCGGAGCGGGAGCGCGCAGCGGGCGCGGCCGGCGGCAGCGGGATCACGCCGGAGGACGGGGCTCGGCGCAGGCTGCCCGCTCGGCTGGGAAAATCCTTTCCGGATCCTGTAAGTTTCCGACGGGCAGGCGGAGGTCCCGCGGGGGAGAGTCCCGGGGTGCGCTGCCCCGGGTCCCCGGCACTTCCCCAAGCCCGGGCTGGGGTCGGGGGGTCTGGGGGGGAGAAGCTGGGGTCCCCCTCGCTACTGCTGGCAGGCTGCTCCGGGATGGGGAACCTGCCGTCCGTTTGCAGTCAGTCTTACTCTCTGTCCCGCTTGATTCATTGTTTTAGCTGCTAGAATGACATGTGGCTCTGCAGGGCAGCATCCCCCCGCCCCCCCCCCCCCCCCCCCCCCAAAAAAAAAAATCACAACAACCTTGCCGCTAAATAAACCAGGACGAGCCGGTGCTCTCTTCTTCTGAAGGGAGCCCTGCGAACTTGTGTGTGGTGTGTGTGGTGTGTGTATGCGTGTGTGTGTGCGTGTGTGTGTGCCGGGCTGCCAACCTGGAGGACTTTTCCGGGGAGAGGAAGGGAAGCAGAGAGGGAAGCTCTTTTATTTCACTGCTTGTTTTGCTGGCAGCTCCCAGGAGGCTGCGATTTTCTGCTGCCTAGTTAGTGCCCCTTAATCCTGACTCGGGAGTGACTCAGTCGACGCTTGCAAGGGCTGATTATTTTTTTTATCGGGGGAGGCAGGGGTTCAGCTGAGGCTGGGGCGTAGCGGTCGAGGCTCCGGCGAGCGGAAAAGGCAGCTCGGCGACCGCGGCGAGGGGGATGGCGAGGGGGTAGAGAGGGAGAGGCCGGGGCAGGTAATGGAGAACCCGCCGCGTTCGCCTTGCTTGATTTTATTATTATTTTTTTTTATGACGATTTAATTGAATTGCTGTCATTCTCCCCTGGCAAGGGCTGACGATTCAGTACAGCTGCCGTCTTTGCAGACATATCTGTCCTCCGCCCTCCTTCCCTCTCTTTCTCTCTCTTTCTTCCTCTCCCTCTCTTTTTAGTCACGATTTCCCGAGATAAATGAATGCGCATTTGATGGGTGCTTTAAGATGTGGCCCATTCGGCTCTCGTAATTCAATCCTCTTGATGCAATGTGTGCCGAACCAGTTGTGCTAAGAAACATGCGGGCAAGTGCTTTTTTTAACGGTTTGGATTGGTTTAAGAAGCCGAGGGGGGTATTTTATTACTGGTCCAAAACAGTGTTCCAGCTCCCAAGCTAAACTTTAGCGACCCACCCCCCCCCCCCCCACACACACACTTCATTTCGCTTGAGCACAGAGGCTGGAGGAGGAAAACGTGAGGTACCCTATTTTTTTTATTTTTGTATTTTTTCCTAAAAAGAGGGAGAAAAGGGGGCAGCTCGCCTCCTGGGCAAGGTGCCGGGCTGGGAAGCAGCAAACTTTCCCGAGGGGGCAACGGAGCCGCCGCCACCCGGCTCCGCTGCTTCCCCGCATCCCCCGGCCGATCTCACAGCTCCCCAAGCCCAAAGTTACCTGCTCTGCAGCTGCAGCAGCCGCAGCCGTGCTGCCGCCTGCTCCTGAATTAAACACAACTCTTAATGATGTAGCATTATCAGCAAGGGACACTTGATTGACTGATCTAGGTATGATATATGTGCCGGGCGTCTAAATTAAATATTAAGTGAAATACTTAGCTCTAATTAGAAATCGTAACCTAGCAATGAAAACTTGAAGAAACAAATTGCGGGGGGAGGAGGGGACAGCCTTTAAACGCGGCAGCGAGGAAAGTAGCAGTGATGTGTACAGAAGCTGACATATTAGCAACAAGCAGCAACTTTGAAATGATTGACGTATCATTAAAGCCATCAGGTTGATTTTAATAATTCTTCTTCTACAAAAAAATAGCGCGGAGCCTCCTAGACAAGTTATTTATTTATCAGAGCAAGAAACCAGGGAGAAACATAATTAGACCGGGGGATAAAAAAAAAAAAAAAAAAAAAAAGGGGGGAAGGCGTGGGTAAATTTGCCGGCGGTTTTAACAAATAAAGGTCCAAAAAAGCAGCGACCATCAAGCCCAGGGCTTCTCTGGGAGATGGAGTTGTCAGGGCTAGATGCCTTCTCGCCCGAGTGTGCCTTCCCAAGGTAAACAACCACACAGTTGCCTCAACTTTCTCCTTTAGTACAAAGTTCCTGGTGCGACGGAAAATTTGAATATTTTATCAGTCTCTTGTAGTGACCCTCATTAGGTGGGCATCCTGCTAAGGCCCCGGCGTTGCAAGAAAGCTGCCCAATCAGAACATTTGCACGCCTTGTTAGCGATGGTTAATGAAGCTTCCCCGTGCACTCAAAGAAAGGCCCCCTCCATGTAGATTTACCTTATGTCAACTCGTTACTTCTAATGAATCGCATCAAAATTCTTCCCTGAATGGGGCCGAGGCGCCCGGACCGGGATCCCCTCCCCTCCCGGAGAAGCCCACCCCTGCCACCGCGGCTCAGCCGCCGTGCACGCTGGCGGAGCAGCCGGGACCGAGGTGACCGGGCGCAGGGTGGCGGCGGCGAGGGGGGCGCGGGGCCGCGGGAGGGGGCGCGGCCGGCGGCGGGGGCTCCCCGGGGGGGCGCAGCCCGGCCCCCGCTCCCCGGTTCCCGGCGAGGGCAGCGGCTGCGGAGGCTTCGCCGCTGGCAGGTAGACGTTTGCTCCTCGCCTGTAATTTCCACCCTCCCCGCCACCCCCACCTCCCTGTCCCTCCGGGCTAGCATTTTAAAATCAATTAGTATTTTCAATTCTTGAGGTGAATTATTCAAACAAATGTTTGGGAGACCCTGAGGGAGAATTTGGCCGTGACAAAAGGTTTGATTAGCTTTATTTCCCCCCAAAAGCAACAAAGGCGCAGGGCTGCGAGAACAATCCGCTACATCAGGGCATGTTCAATTAAATGAAAGTCATTAGCTTCGCCGTGAAAGCACTACCTTTAAAATCAGATGGGGCGGGCGGGGAGGGGGGGGGAGGACTCTGATAATTGTGGCAGGAGGATTTAACACCCCCCTCCCCCTAGACACACAAAGCCCTCCAAAAAGAAGAAGAAGAAGAAGGGGGGGGGGGGGGGGCGACCACGCAACACTTCACCCTTTGGAAATTTGTGCTCAGTCTAAACAATAGGAAGCCCATAATGCAGATTATAACACTCACTGACTCGAATCCATTATCTGCCCTCCACACTGTCTATATATTGATTTCCATATACTTTCTATTGCTCTCAATGACTGAGCAAAGCTCCAGTTAAGAGCCCGCGACACCCAGGAGCGCTGCTTGAACTCCATCTCACCATTACGAGCCGGAGCCGGTTGTAAACACGAAACGTTCCCACTTCCCCGCGGCAGCCGTGAACAAGCACACCACGCACAAACACCCAGCCAAGCGGCCGCTGCCCGGGCCCCCCCCAAAAATCCCCCCTCCCCGCCGCTGCCGGCCGCCGGCCGCCCCTCGGAGAGAGAAACCCTGCGGCCGGTGCCCGGCGTGTGCCCGTCCCGAGCGCGCCCGAGCCTTGGAAGGGATGGGAAAGGATGGGAAGGGAGAGGAGGGGAAGGGAAAGGAGAGAATGGGAAGGGGTCTCCATCCCCCGTGGGGGGGGGGGGGGCAGAGCCAGGGAGCTGGGCTCCCTGCCTGTGGCCCTCCGCCCGCAGCCCCTGTGCCCGGGTGGAGCCGGCAGCCCCGAGGTCTCGGTGAGGGCTGGAGGTCGTTGCTGCAGCTCTGAGAGCCCGCAGAGCTGAACTTTTTTTTCGAGGCAGCATCCTCTCCGGACGGTAAGTCGGATATTTGGCTTAAGATCGCGTCCTCCCCGTCTCTCTCGGTGCGCGTGTGTGTGCGTGAGGGAGAGGGCGAGAGCTCAGCTGAAAGGGATGGGAAAAGAAGAAGAAAGCAGAGCACCCAGAGCTCAAACTGAATTTGGGGAAAGGGCTGTGAGCACGGAGCAGGAGGCCGCGGACCCCAGCCCCGGTGGCGCAGCCCAGGGCTCTGCCTCCCCGCTCCTCCTGCCCGGGCACTGCGCCGGGCTGGGGCCGCTGTCCGGGGGCTGAGCGCGGCCGGAGAAGGGCAGAAATTTGGGAGAAGCTGTGTTTGGGGGAGGCACAGCGGGAGCCCCGCTGCTCTACGGACCCCGCGTAACCCGCTCCGGTCCCGCCTAGATCGGGTAGATCCAGGAGAGCGTCTTGATGTTCACATCTCCCTCCCCCTTCATTTGCTTTAATGAAGGTTGATAATTTGTTTCGAGGCAGTGCACTGGACTGATAAGTCCTCCCCAGCTAATATGCTAAAGTTTAAATACCAGCAGGTGCAAATTCGCTCTGTTAAGGCTACAAAAATAATGCCTAAATTCAAGAGCACGAGAAGTTGGCCTTTGTATTGTGATTTAGAAAAGGCAAATTGCACTATACATGGCCAACTGTTTACAAAAAAAAAAAAAAAAATCCCATCCCCCTCGAAGTACTAAATTCTTCTTAATGATGCCGAAGGTGAAGTTGTTTCATATTGGACAAAATGGGCATTATTCTTTGTCATGTAAATTACCGTTCACTTGACCTCAGGTTAGAGGATAATGCTCTTTCGTAGTTCACACTAAAACTTATTCAAATCAGAGAGCTGAAGAATCATTTCACGAAATCCGCCTAAGATAGTGAAGACGACTTAGAGATCTTCATTCAGAAAACATGAGTTAGGAACATGTACTTAAAAAAAAAAAAAAGTATTTTCTGCGAAACCCCAAGATTAGGAGTTGTTGCTTTTTTTTTTTTTTCTTCCTTAAAAAAGTTATGCTCCCTGGATTTCACGAGAAATGTGTATATAATTTCACATAACAAGATTAAAAGAAAGGAAAAGATATGAATCAAAAGAGCTATAGATACACAAAAGACCTTCAAGTAACAATTACTGTAATACATATTTTAAAATAGGAAAAGAAATGAAAAGATATTTAACAATTGCGTAAAACAGAAATGAAGGTTTGATAAAGAAGATGCAGCTTGCGGTGCTATTTCGTTCGATAAATATACTTTTGGCGTGGAGTGACAGGATATGTTATTTTGACACAAAATGAAAGCGTTACTGCAGATATAGAGACATAGATATACATGAAGACAGCTGTATACACTCATTTATAAATTAGTGGGTGCACGTGGAATGAAATCTGAGTGTCTGTACTTTCCCAAGCAAAGCTGAAAAATATCCCATAGGTGAGGCGCTGGGCTGAGGTAGGTTTAATATTTAAGTGCGAGAGATTATTGGAAATCAAATAAAAATTCGACACGCATTGACCCATTAGAGGATTTAGCGGTGAGGAGGGAGAGATTTTCCAGGGCTTTTGTCGCTAATGTTTCAATGCTGGGCGCTAACTTTAAGAAAAGTGTCAGTAGAATAACAAATTGAGGGCATGAAAGGCCACGGAGAGAAAGCAGGCAAGGATGCTCTTGACTTCTTAGCAGTTGCTTAGAAAGGATCTCGAGCTTAATATGGGGACTCAATCAACGCAGAGCACAAAGCTGGGGAGAGGGGGAGAAGAAAGTTGGGCTCAGCACGTGCAGTTTGGGCAAGTCGCTTGAGTGAGCACTGAAGGAGGGAGGCACTGCGCGGCGCGGAGCCCCGCCGGCTGCACCCTCTGCCTCCCGCTCCCGGCACGGGGACCGGTGGTCCCAGGGTGTCCCGGGGGAGCTGGAGGGGCCGGGGGGAGCGCGCTGCAGCCCCCTTGTCCCCCACCCGCCGCCGCCCCCCGGCCGCCCGCAGCGCCGGTCCCCGCCGGGGGTCCCCGCCCGAAATGGGGCCGGGGGAGCGGTGTTGGGGGGCGCGGGGGCCCCACCGAGAGGCTCAGGTCCTGTGCCCCTGGTGGGCTTCGCAGCAGGGCACGGAGCGGCCGCCCGGCCCGGGATGGGTGCCGGGAGCCTGCACAACGCGCCCCCTCGGCAGAGCGCCAGCAGCAGGGTTTTGTTGGAAGGCTCCGTTATCAAAGTCGGTCTTTTCCCGAGAAACAGCCGATTTTAAAGCCCGGCGGTAAAGATTTTTAACAGCTTAGCGAATATCACAGATAAGGAAAATCTGGAAGATGCTGCTAGGACGTCAGACCTTAATGGGCTTCTTCAGCGGCGAAGGGAACTCCATTCTGTTCCCTGCGCGCATTATACTGCAGACAGAATCCGATATATACTCTATTTAATCTTGCTCTGTGACAGAGCTGTTTAAGTGTATACCATGCCTACATGCTTTGTATCAAGACCAAAAGGATGCATTGTTGAAAGAAAACTATTCAAAATCTTTCATCTGATAGAAACGATCCAGCAACTGTGAGGCAGCTACAGCACAATGGTTCTGTCTACATAATAGGTATCTCATAAAAATACAGTGTGTCATTGCGACAAAAAAGTTAAAAGTCTTAAACGTATCCATCTTATATATTGCATGAAGTCAATAATATTCTAACCTTGCCTGCACCCCGCCATTAAATGGTACACGGCACTTTAAAATCGAGGGCATTGTGATTGAAATCCCAGGCTCTGGCAGAGAAAGAGGGGAGCAAGGTAAGTTAAGCGAGGACCATTACAGATGTAATGACCTCAGGGTAAATATTCATTAGGAAGAAGAGATTCCTCTCCTAATGCCCAGTCTATTTTCTTTGGAATGCAATATCACAGAGACTAATGTAGTATCAAGACCCAAGATTTAAAAGGAGATTATTTCCACGTGTGCTGGGTTGAGCTGGGGGGGGGAGGGGGGATTTTTTCCAGACACTTTCCTCAAGTGGGACGAAAACTCCAAGAATAGGTTTAAAAAAAAATAAGTCACCTTCCTCATTAAGTTCTGGCGGCTAGAGCAGCTTGTTCCTTGCTTTACCCCGAGAGGAGAAAGCAGAGAACATTTAAGCAGCACGGTTAGCAGCCCTGCCTCTCTTTCTTCCCTTGGTAGGTGCACTTAGCCGCTGGAAAGGGAGACTACCCACAACCCCGGGGACAGTTTTCCTCCCGAGCTCCGCTCCTCTTTCTGAAGAAAACTAGCTCCGACCTCCAGCCCAGCTGAGACTGGCGCTCTAAAGTAGCTGCGAACAGCGCTCCGGTGTCTTGGCGGGGTCACAGAGGAGATTTGAGCCTTTTAATTTCCAGACGCAAGGAATGACTCCCTCGGAGCCCTTGCGTTCCCCATCTCCTCCACCCCCCCCCCCCCCCCAATAAAATAAAATAAAATAAAATAAAATAAAATAAAATAAAATAAAATAAAATAAAATAAAATAAAATAAAAAGGGAAGCTAGGTACGATTCCCTTATATACAGGGGGAGGATTTACAGGGGGTATGGGGTAGCGGGAGCGGGGCGCGTCTGGCTGGGGGGAGCATCCCCGCCGCCAGCCGCCCCTGTCCTCGTCGCGTTGTCCCCGCCGCTGCGGCCGCTGTCGCCAGCCCGGTCCCGATCCCGGCTCCGGCCCGCGGGCGGCGCAGCCTTCGCCGTGTGCGGCAGCAAACGGGCACGTCGCCCGGAGTGACCTTCAGGGAGCACATTTCAGCTGCCAAACATCGAGAAAAGTGCTCCTCTCGCTTGCAGGCGCCATGTTAACGCCGGGAGCTGCCGGGCTGGGGCGGGGGGAGGGCGGTTTCGCAGTTTGACACAGTTGGTGATTCAGACTGGACGTGCTCTCGACGGCTCCGCAAGAACAAAAGTGCTTTGGGATTCTGCCCCCCGCCGCGCTCCCCCGAGGGGACTCGCTCTGTAATATCGATGCCTGCTTGGGGACCCTACGGAGCATCCCCCCTCCCTGTGGCTGGGCGGGCTGCCCAGGGGTCCCGGCCCAAAGCCCCAAGTCCTGCCTTGCCCTGGGCCCCCGACATCCCCGGGGAAGCTCCTGCGACCGCCCGGCTGCCCGCGAAGAAAATAAATCTCCCCACCCCCAAAAAGTCCCTCCTTTTAAAATGATTTCCCAAGCAGTGGGTCAACGCTGAGCTGAATTCTCCACTTCCCCATCTCGCACCGAAACCTGCTGGTTAGTCACCGGCGCTGTTTTGCCTTTTCCTAGCGCTTTTTTTTTTTTTTTTTTCTTTGAACATGAAAAAATCCCCAAACTTTTGCAGATGGCCATAAGTCGACGAAGCCACACCGCGAGCCCGGCGGGGACAGAGAGAAGTCACAGACCCGCTCCTCCCCGGGTCTGCAGGTCCGGTGCCGTCCTAATGGTTCAAGTTCCCCTAAGGATTTCAAAACAAAGGCAGCCCAGCCCAGCTTCACCACGAACGGGTCTCCACTGTAATACTGGGCTTTTTCTCTCTCTTTTTTTTTTTTTTTCCCCTCTTTGCCCTGTTTTCCAGCCTGCAGTTACTGAAGGTCAGATGGAGAGGTCATGGCTTTGCATCCCCTATAAATAGATTTTGATATTTAGACAGCTATTGCTACTCAATATTAACTTACAGGATAATGGCGAGAGATACCGTATGCACTGAACCTGTTATTCACGAGTGAGCAGCATCTGTCGAATGCAATTCTCGTCTTTTTGCCCTGTTCGGCTATAGCGCAATCAATAGGGCGAAGGACGTCTTGAGGCTGGGGTGGGGATGGTGAGCGGGGTGACTGTGCGGGGGACTGACTGTTGCGAGTACAGTGCTGAAACCATAAAAGGACTTCAGAGAGCTGAAGTCAAGAGCCAGGTAGGTACAGACCAGCTATAAGTGAGTAGAGGACCAATTCAAGAGCGTCTGGCAGAAAGCTTGCAGAAGAACAGCTCTGATTTTTTTTTCCCCCTTTTTTTTTTCCTTTTTTTTTTTTTTTTTCCTTAGGGCTTCCATCACCTGTAAAACACGATAAATGTTGCCGAGTTGGAAGGGTCTCCCTTCCATACATTAACACCCCGACTTCCCCTAGTTCTGTCTTTAAAAATCGTAGATTCCGGGTAGATTAGAAACAGACTCGGGGTTCACCACGAACCTTCTTGTTGTTTACAGAACGTTCAAGGGAAGGAGAGGTATTGAGCTTTGGGTAGCATTTTGAGGGAGCAATAGGAATTTTTGTTTCCTTTTCAGAGCATCCCCTCTTCCGTCTGAACCCAAATCCTCTTCTGCCTTCCGCCACCTGAAAGGCAGGAGGCTTTTAGACTCCCTAGCGGTCCTGGGTGCCGGCACTTTTTGTTGTGTTTTGTTTTTTACGGTGTAATTAAAATGAAATTCACGCCCGGGACTCCCCTTGAGGCTTTAAAACAAACACACCGCACGCCGGCTGCCCGCCGGGATGTGCTGAGCCGAGCCGGCCAACCCTGTTTAAGCCGCGTTTGCCGTCGGGACCCCCGTGTGTGCCACCTCCGGGGCAGGACGGGGGGAGGATGGGGGGGCAAGAGAGGGGCGGCGGCGAAGCCCCCTTGGGTGGGGGAGAGGAGCCCGAGAGCCCCGCTTTTGGCTATCCCCCCCGGGTGCCGCGCCTCCTGCAAAGCCAAAGCCCCGTGCCACTGGCGAGACCGCGGCTCTGGAAAGTAGTTGCAATCGGGATGGTTTGTGGAAGGAAGGGAAAAGCACACACTTTCGTCCTCCTGCCCCCATCCAGTTATCTGGGCATGGGGAGGGGCGTCGTGAAAGGGACAGATTTTTGCTTGCGTGTGAACTTTGTGGTTAAAAACGGTAGCCTGAGGAAGGGGAAGGAGGAGAGAGGCAGCGAATGATTGAACGTAATCAATAAAGTGTCTGAAAGAGAGCTGGCGAGATTTCATTCTCCCCTTTGCTCGTTTAGCTTGCTCTTTAAGGTTTGTGTGTAACATCTGGCAGCTGTGCGTGTGCGCATCTGTTTTTGGGGGGTGTCCTTCTTTAAGAAAAGGGATTACTGCCAAGGAAGATACACAAAAGAAGCAGTTTTAAGACGTTCCGACTCCCTAAAGCCTTGCGATTTCAAACCCAGCCCGAGCGGCAATGAAAGAAACTTTATGTCAAACTTCCCCGACGCGTCGCGGGGACAAGAGCCGGGGACCCGCGGGCTTCGTTCCGGGGGGGCACGAAGCCACACGGCGGTGTGTGGGGCTGGGTGGAGGGCTGGGGGGCACTGCGGGGAGGGGACAGCCGTCCGGCAGCCCTGGCCTGGCACTGCCCTGCTCTGGGTGCTCCCAGAGGCCACGGTGAACGCCCTTTGAGGAGCGGGAGCGCTGGTGCCAAGAGCCCGACAGAAGGGACAAACGCGGCTTGCCTGGGTGCTTTCTCGGCCGGCCGGGGGGGTGGAAGGTGCCGCGTCCCTCCCCGGCGCTTCTCCTGAGAGCTCCGGAGGGTGCCGGGGGCGCCCGGAGCAGCGCAAGCCCCCGGCTCGGCACTCCGCAGGGGCGGCGCGCGGGGCTCGGCGCAGGACCCCCCCCTGCGGCTGTCCGAGGGTTGCAGGGATAGGATTTTGTGCTCCCCCCCACGTTGGGGCTTTCTTTGACCTGATGTGGCTCGCCCTGCTTAGGGCGAGCTCTTACGGAAGTTGTCCTCGTGAGTGAAATCAGAGTTTTAGTGAGGTGCAGTCCCCATACATTTTTAACCACAGTGATTACTAAATTAATAGCAGGCCCTAAGACAGATGTCAAAACGTCTTGAAAATGTTTATCTGTGAATAAATGAGAAGGTGGTAAGACGCATTATCTGATTGTGTAATGAAATATGTATGAGGAACAGCTGTTTGCAACAGTCACCTCCCGTCGTTTCATTAGCCTAGAGCCTCCTCTTTAGCGAAGCGCTTCCCCGAAGTTGGCCATTCAGCACCGGCCAGGAGCCGCGGTGGGGAAGGGAGAGCCCGGCGATGTCCCGGCCCTACCCGGACCAGGCCAGGCCACGGGCTGTCTTCGTGGCATTTCTCACACCGGTGGTTCGCTCCGAGGAGGCGCGGATGGGGCCTGAAGATGTCTCACCGGTAACCCCAAGCTGAAGAGGATGCCCGGCGAGGAAGGATCCGAGATGCTCACCTCGGAAGCACAGCAAACAGCTGTTTGTTAAGATTTCATGCCGAACAGCGACAGCCTCCTCGACTGCTTAGTGTTGACATAAACTTCCAGACGTCGAGCATATGTTGTTGTACAGCATTGTTTATGTGTGCTACCAGATGTTGCTTTGCATCCTATTGTCTGGAGTCAGTGTTTAGTTCAGGTTAAAATATCTTTACTTAAACTGCTCAGTTGGCCATTGTGTGAGCATTAGTGAAGTGTCATGGAGAGGTAATGGGAAGTCCGGGGAGGTTAGCTCTCCGATCGTGGCCAGGAGGTCCCTGGTTCATGGTGGGGTTACAGCCACCACTGTCATCTTTTGTTTTCCCTCCTCAGAGAACCCTTGTCCTTCCTTTAAAAGGATGTGCCCAGCTCTCTTTCCCTTCGGAGCTTTCTCCGCCGGTTTCATGAAACGGCCCGATGTTTGTTTTTCTATTCCCCTAAATCGCCCGAAAGAGGAAAGGAAAACGCTTTTCTGCGTCACCGCCACCCCGGGCAGGGCGGAGCGGGGTGGCCCCACGTCCCTGTACGGGGGCTGCCGGCGCCGGGGGGAAGTCGGCCGCGACGAAAGAGTTCACACTTACAGCGGGGCAGCGGCCCTCTCCCGAAAAAATGCCCGCCGTCCCTGCCCGCGGCCTGGCCGAGCCTCGCAGGCCGGGCGGGCGGAGGGGGCGGCCGGCCGCACCCCGGCGGGGCGAGTCGTTCGGGGCAGCCGCCGCCCGTGGGGGCGGCCTGCGTGGAGACTTTTCTTGCCCTTAACCCCTCAGCCCGGGCCAGCCGCGGCAGCTGACCTGCGGCCAGACTTTTGCTCCGGGAGAAGGGGGGGGGCGGGGAAGCTATAGACCTTAATCGGATTTCTCCCCAAACACTTCTGGTATGTTGTTGTTATGCATCTATATGGAGATCATTATTTATAAATGAGCGAGTACGATCAGTCCCAAAGACTTTAAGAGCCCGGATTTGTGTTATTAAGTTGAAGGCAGGGTAGAGTGATTTAGCGGGAGGACGGAGGTGCTGGCCGGGGCTGGCCGCCCGCCTTGGCCAGAGGAAGGTCACCTGCCGCTCCGCTTTCCCTCTGCCCACCCTCTCGGACGATCCCCGGCCTCTGCTCAGGGCTGTGGTGCTGTGGGTCACGCAGCCGCTAACTCTTATCTTCTTTCACTGCAGTCCTGCCTCACACAATGGAGTCATATTTTCCTGTAAACTAGGTGCTCCACTAAGAGTGGAGACTATGTGAGAACATTTACAGCAGCAGAGGTTTTATAGGTCGAGATAAACCCTACCCCCTCTGCTCTGACATTTGTAAAACCACTTCAGGATACAGTTAACATCTCTCTAAATGCCCGAATTAAACAAAAAGCCGCATTGTGTATTTCAGCATCGAGAGCAGAGGTTTTGAGATGCGACGCACTGTATAATGTAGATGTATTTGTGTTATTTCTAGCATTTTTGCTTGTGCATAATCCCTTATGCCTTTTATTATAATCCTACACATTACAGTTAATCTGTAATGATACTGCTTCAGAGGGACCTGTTGCACACAGTGATGGTAATTTGTAACCTTGGTAACAGTTTTAAATAAAGATTATAACAATGATGTCAACTGTTTTTATTCACCATACCGTAAATGGGGTCTCAATATTATTATGCCTGTAAAGGACAGAGTTTAAGAAACAGTTATGAGGTTCCATTTTACTTATTATAGTGTGAGCTATCACTTTTTAGCTTGTCCTTAGTAAACATGATCATGGTTCTAAATAGTATAAAGATTTTCAGACTGCTGAGGACTCTGTAAACTTTAATTTTCTGAATGAGGGGGATATTATTATGAATTAGGGTTATCAGGATCCAAGTACCCTTACCAAGAACATTTTAGTCTTCCAGAGAAATATCTCAGAATAAGTACTACTTAGACACCCTAATGAATAATGCTAACACCGACTCTACCATTAGCCTTCTGCACAAGCTCTCCCCTCTATTAAAGCTTGCAGAAAATGCTCACAAGCTGAAAGCAAAATTAAATGTAATTGCTTTTATTTACCTATTGCTTTTATATCATTAAAATATTTTTAGTTACATTTATTAAATAGCAGCCACTTCGATTATTACCTTCCATATCTATTAATCCATTTTTGCTTATTAACTACACCAGCATTAGCTATTAAAATATGTATATATACATACATATATGTATATATTACATATACTGTATTTGCCAAGATATGTTTCAGTTCTCATTAACAAAAATATTCTTGTGGAAGATTCTCTGAAGCATATTTTTCATGCACAATTATTAATAATCAGAGTTGTCAAGAATTAGATATGCACAGATTGCAAATGGAAAGGAAATATTAGATGCAAAATGAAATATACAGTAGAATTGAAGCATAACTATTTTTTCTCCTTAAATAAAAAAATTTACAGAGTGAAAAACTGAGCTATTAAGCTTACTTAAAAGATGGCTTTGTTGGTTTAATTATACTGTAGTTATTTTATAAATATGTTTCAAAGGAAGCTTGCCATATTGAATGTCAATGAAGCCTGTAAAGAAAAGACTTACAAAAGCTAATGCATACCAAATACCAAATTTTAGTCATTAGCATTCCTATTTATTACAAACTAAAGGAACCTATTAACAGACAAGAATTTCTATTTAGCTAGCATTACAGTGTTTAGCCATTAAAATAAAAAAGGACAAGAAGAAAAAAAAAAGACCTCCCCACTTAGAACTATATGTTCTTTCTACTTGGAAAGACAAAAAAAAAACCACAAAACAAACAAACAAACAAAACAAATGACAACAACCCTCACAACAGAAAATATGATTCTTTGGTATTACTGTCTGTACACAACCAAATTTTGCACAGCTTTATTTAGGTAAAAGTTCCACTCGTTCCAAAGGAAAAGATCTGTCTGAGTAAGAGTTTCAAATATTTTGTGCATACATTAACAGCTGCATTTCATGGACTTTTGATTACAGTAAAATGTAGGTTGACTTTGGGCTGATACAGGTCTACAGGATCAAGCCTGGAGGCTGGAGGCCCCTATACAAAGCCTTTGGATGCTTTCCTATTGCATTCAGTAGTTTACATCAAGTCTGGGGTGTGGATAGCAGCTTTCATGCTTAGGATGAGGAAGGAAGGACTAAAGGACTACACCGTTCATTAGGTTAGGCAGACTTCTAACCAGAAGTTTCTTTTCTTTTCTAAATCAGCATATTTATTCACGTGCTGCCTGTTTATTCAATAATAATATCCTCTCAGCATAGAATGCATACTTTCCAAATACCCTTTAATAAACTATACTTTTGAAGATGAAAGTGTATGTATGTAATACACCTTGGAGTTTCTTAAAAGCATTAACCATGTTATTGTGTAACTTATATTAAATTTCACATATAAAAGGTAAATAAGCTTTCTTGTATTTTTGGCTGAACTGCACACTTTTATGTAAAAGGAGAAGCTTTTGGAGACTCTTATATTTATGACAAGGTAACAAATTGATATATCTTTTCCCCTTTGTTGCATCTGACACGGTCGATGTCTTCTCAGCTTGTGAGTATCACTCCTTGAGACTCTGTTGTGTCTATTCAAATTGACAGAGAAATTCAAAACAAGACCAGAGAAGCAGCACAACTGCTACAGAGCTTCGGTATGACAGATGCTGTCAAATGTCTGTTATGCCTCAAACATTGCTTCAGTTTCAAAGAATTGGGGGGAGGGTGGCGGGAAGCAGTTTGAGAAAGTTCATGCAGTGCTGAGCGCAACCCAATGGTTTAATCTTTGTTTTCTGATTTTCATTGTTGATTTATAAAACAGGCTTTACATTTAATTTAATAAAAGGTTCAGCTTTACTAATAGGGATCACATTTGATTTTGATTTTGCAAGAATAGAGTGAAGACTCTTACAAAGACAATTTGCTGTATAAACATCCTGCCCAAGAAAGGAAAGTTCATCCTTACTCCATCTACACGATCTGTAAGTACAAGAAATTTATTCTGTTCATAGAATTGAAGTCCTAGGCATTAGGATGTCACTGTAGGACTGGATGCTTACAGCTTTCACATGAACATTAAACTTCATGAAGTTTAATGGAAATTGTTCTACAATCATTATATCTTAATGTGTATGAAATATTTTGATTAAAGGAATCCCTGTGTGACCCCATTTACATGATCCATGTTGCAGCTTTTTACTAATGAAAACAAAACTGATCTGAAATTTGCATGAGTGTGGTCTCTGGGGATAACAGTCGCAATGAAATCAAAATGATGCAGGCTGTCTCTGTTTTTACTAAAATGAATTAGAATTTAGGATGAAGTCTCGTGGAAAATTAAATACAAAAGTAGAGTTTCTGAAATTTTAAGAACTCTCACTTTTCCTTGGAGATATTTTCTGAGTCAAAGATCTTCACTTTACCTTATTATCAAGAAGAGCAGTGGTTT
Source organism: Anser cygnoides (assembly GCF_040182565.1). Classification (NCBI taxonomy): domain Eukaryota; kingdom Metazoa; phylum Chordata; class Aves; order Anseriformes; family Anatidae; genus Anser; species Anser cygnoides. The sequence continues at coordinate 29,041,345 of NC_089875.1, read as the reverse complement.
GAGAGGCTGCAAACAAACAAACAGATTAAAAATAAGCCTGAAGGAGTCTTTGTGTTGTCTCTCACACATTGAAGCATTCACAGGGAGAGTTTCTTCCATGTCAACATGTCTAAAACCAAAATGAAGCTGATCTATCCACAAATCAGATACTCCTGAAAAGACAGAAGACATCCCAAAGGTCTTTTGCTTACACCTAGGTAGCATGCTGGATAGATACCAATGGAAGTTTTCCAACAGATATGCTTTTGTTGTGAAAAATGTATCTGCCTAGCAAACAAACTGATCTAACTCAAAGTCCTCTTGCTAGAATGGCAAACACATTTAAAGGAGAAATGATAATAATGCAATAGACTGAATCTCAAATGAAGTTCAGACAAAAAATAAAAAATAAAAGCAGCCCTATGGAAGAAAAAGTGGTGTGATGAATCATTCCTTTGTTCAAACCGTCCCTTTAATACAAAGCAGAATACAAGTGTTTGAACAAAAATGCTTAAATCGCAGTGTTCTCAGCAATGCTTTCTCTTTTTCTCTTTAAACCATCCGTACTCTTTTGTAGCCATATACTGTATGAGACAGAGCAATTTTGAAAAGATTCATCTATCAAGTTTAACAACTTTCTGGTGTAACTTCAGAGAGGTTTATTGCTTATTCATGTGGAAGTGAGTACACCCAACTTGTTTTGCCTGGTTTTGCTACTTTTGCTGGGTTGCAAGGCTGTTCTGGTAGCTGCAAATGGCTTCTCAAGTGACATTTGCTGACATTCAGTGGTGTATATTTATCAGTATTCTTCACTTCACTTCTATACATGTAATCCATTTTATTTTGTTCTTCATAGCAGCCTCCTTTTCACTGTCCATGCCCTGAAAATGATAAATGGCAAAGTGGCGTATTTCCCTAGCTGCACTAAAATGTCACTGTGAAAAATCTTTAATGGACTAAGTGTAGCTTTCAGGTTATAACTTGTCAAGTTACGGAGAAATTCTAGAGTTTCTCCTTAATCCACAGTTCTTTGGAACCACAACACTGCAGGCAGAGACTAATTATAAGTTACACCAGTCAGAGCAGGACAAAAATAAATGAAGTAGAAACCATTTGATTAAGACTAATTTTATACTTTCTTTCTGTCTTTGTGCTTTGTTACCTGATTTCCTCTATTTAGGCTAATGTTATGTGTGCCTTATTATTTACATATTAATATGTGTATATGCTGAGTTCTATGCTATTTTAAAGACTTTGCTTATAACTGTAACACTGACTATATTTATAATATTCCTACGTCTAGGAGTGCCAAGAGAAACAGGAACCCCTTCGTGCTGGCCAAAGTAATGATATACATTAAGAAACAGTCTCTGATGGCACCTGTGATTAAAATGAACGGTAACTGAAAATTGATAGGTGAGAGGAAATTCTATTAGTACCCTCTTTCAGATTAGATTCGAAAATGGGGAAAGAATGACTGACTCAGACTTTAAGGCAGACTCAGAAATACAATGTGCCTGCCCCAGACCTGGAGTCTGGCTCCAGAAGACTATCCTGCTTTCATGTTTCTATTTCTTTTTAAGTAGACCACAATCATCTTTTCCAACATAACTCTCAAAACCACAAAGTATATGTGCAAGAGAAAACAGTTTTTGAAAACAGTCACTCCAAATCTCACTGTGGATGCTCCTTTTGAGTCACTTTTCCTTATTTTTCCTTGACTTTACAATGAAGAAATAACTTAGTTCTTGGAACTAGACAGGTTTAAAAAGAAACCTACTTCCCCCTATTATCTTTAAGCATCACCCTCAGATTCTTGCTCATTTTAGAGCTAGAGAGTGCAAAAGGAATAAAATGCTAGAGCAACAAGAGCATACAGTTTGAAGTGAATGGTACATTTTATCTGAGAAAGCATTTTTTTTTTTTTTAAGGCTGAGGAGCACAGCACCAGTTTAGTTTTTTCTGTGGAGTAGGAAGTAGCTGAAATTATTTTTATTTGATTTCTCTGTTGCTTGTGTGTCAGTGTTGTTTTCTTTATCAGTGAGGAAAAAAGGTCATAAATCTTGGAGTACCATGCAGCATAAAATACTTACTTGACTTCTTACCAAGAGCCAGTGTGCGAGTGCTTAAGGTTAGAATTTGCTTTCCTCTTCTCCCATTCTCTATACCAACATCTACCCTATTAAAAATATACTGTTCCAAGGCCTATGCACTCTTATAACCATACCAGCTCCATAGGACCCATATTTCACCTTTAGGAGTTAAGTGATCAGATACTTTGCAATGAGACTTTAAATCACTATACCTACAAAATATACCCACTGAGGAAAAAAAATCTTTTTCAACTAACATTAAAATCATGTCAGTCTTAAGAAAAAGTGTGTTGCTTGTTCATCATCTGTCCCAATAAACACTATCAAGACTAAATTACTGGGTAAGCTTAGATCACCCAATATTTATCAATGGAGCAGAGTTCAGATCTCACTTCAGAGGCAAAGTTACAGGAAAAGAAACATCTTCCACTAGAATAGCTGATACCTATAACAGGAGGAAGGTTTTTGCATACAAAAGAGGACTTGTGTCTGCAAGACTTTTTCTTCCCCTGGTTAAAACAATTGGCCTAAAAGAAAATACTGCCTCTCCCTGAAATTCTTATCCTATCCTTAGACCATCAGAGCTACAACAGCAGTAGTATTATCATACTTTTTCCTGCAGGTGTGGGTAAAATAAGGCTTTCAAGATTAATTCTTGTCATCCCTTTGGGACTTGCACTGATATTTAACTGCAGTTGATGCTTTCCCAAAAGTCAGAGGAGGCTCTGTGCTTGGACCTACAGCTTTACAGGCTTTCCCATAACACTATCCCTAGAAGACAAACAAGAACCCTTCTTCAGTTCACTCTGCAGCCCTCAGAAGTTAGTTAATCCTGAGTTAAGTTTACTAAGTTTTCATAGTGAGAGCTAGATGAGCATGTTCTGCTACCACTTGAGCATCTGAGGAGCTCTAAAGATCGTTGAGACCCTCTCCTGCCTTCGAGACTCTTTCTCACCACTAACAGGAGTGTAAATTCAGCCACTGACTAGGGTCAGGACACAGCTCTGAGAGGTTATCTTCTACTGTCTTGGCCCTGCCTGCTCTGCATGTGTGAGGTCAGTCCAACCTCCATCTTACTTTTCAGAGACACTCTGAAAGGCCTCTGGGTCTGAGGAAGCAAATCAGCATCTAGCATTCATGAAGAAGTTGCCAGGGTTGCACCTTTTTTATAGCATGATGTTGCAAGGACTTCAGCTATTCTCAACCATTTATTTATTTTGATGGTTTATGGCCTTTCAAACCATCTTCTGGGTGCCCAAATGCCACAGGAGATGGTTCAGTTTTGCAAAAAGACAGGGAAAAGTGGGAATGAATTAGATTCTCAGAAGGCTTATTTATAAGAAACATTGCTGCTTATGGCTTATTTCCCATAGAGGACATGATTTATACTGGTGTTTGATACATATGAAGATACAAACCCTCTTCTTTCCTAGCATCAAAAAGGGAAGGTGTATTCCAAGATCTACAGTTTGAGTTGAATGCAGTTTGTCAGATGCTTTAGATTAAGCAATCTATCATTACTGGGACCAAACTGGATATCATACTATGCTTTTTATCATCCTTTTTATTCTTGTATGTATATACAACAGTTCACCTGAAAAAACAAAACATAGAAACAGAAACAGCACACATCTTCCTGCTGCTGTGGTCTACCTCATAATAAGATACAAGTGCTTCTTTCTAAACAATATTTCAGAAAGGGTCAGAGCTTCATCAGAAAATGAAAGATTCAGTCTGGCCTTTTCAAGAACACTCGGCTGGGGCCTAATTTTACTCTATTTCAATGACAACAAAGCTAAGACATCAACAGAGCATAGTCCAAAACGATTTCACAATTGAATGTGGGTAGTGTTCTGGGTGAACATTTAAGGGTGTTGCAGCCACTTTTCTGCCTCCTCCCTAGGTCACAGGCTAAACCATGGCCAGCCCTCTGCTCCACTCCCTACGCACATTATAGGTGCAACCACCTCTGTGTAAATCCCTTAGTGGATCTGGGCTTGAGTGTTTTTGAAAATCCCACCCACATAGGACACCCGTAGGTCAAATGAAAAATTGCATAAGCTATTAACTAAAGCTATAGCTTATAAAAGTTATCCACAAGAAAGGTACACAGGTTAGTGCTGCTCCAGGGCATCCTTAAATCACACTTCAGCAAGTTATAAAGTTATCTTTGGAGAGCAATCATACCAAGTTGTCAGCCCTATAAGATGGATTTGTGTGTCTTTGACACATCAGTTGTCATCTTTGCCACTTCATTGCAGTTATGATATTTCAGCAAGAGGTAACCACTTCTGTTCCACTGCCTGAAAATTCACATAACTTTCCTCTGTAAACATTTCTTCAGTGCTTATGCTGGGTATTTCCCCACCACAGGACAGCATCTCTGAATTCATCTATGTGTTTGCTTAACTCACAGGTCAGTGCTTGTTTGTCTCAATTTTTTCTTTTTAATCTCAATTTATGAAGCAGAAGGATTCACGGGCAAACCTTTTGTCCGCAACAGACTCCGTAGTTCATTCTTTTTACACTAGTCATACTATTTAAAAGAAACAGATTTGTTTGTTTCTTTCTTTCTTTCTGAAGAAGTAATACAGGTCATCATCCTGCACAGGAAGGTTTACTGTCTTCATAGAGAAGGAACCTAATTTAATGCTTTTGTTGGTGGTCTGTACTGTTTATATATTTTATTGAGATTTCTTCAAGGGTTTGACTCATTTCTCTGTATATTCTCCTAGAATGATGTTTTGGAGTTTTGAAAAATTATTTTCTCTGAGTGAACAGTTAGAGTGGAAACTCATGGAGTAAGCTTAAGCAAAGTTAGCTCCCCAAGAAAGACATCTTAATCTTACTGAAAGGTGAGCACAGTGGCAATGCTAATGACAGACATCAGCTTGTGCCTTGATTACACTACAGCTAACCCAGCGCAATTCCAGTGCCTGAACTCTAACCCCAGGTTCTCAGTCACGTGCATACTTTTGTTACCATTCCCTTTGGTTTACATGTCCCTTTGCCCACACCGACATACTGCAATCTCCTTCCTCACATTTCATAGAATCACAGAATGGTCTGTGTTGAAGGGGATCTTAAAAATCATCTGATTCCAACCTCCCATGCCATGGAAGGGACACCTCCCACCAGACCAGGCTGCCCAAAGCCCCATCCAGCCTGGCCTTGAATGCTTCCAGGGATGGGGCATCCACAGCTTCTCTGGGCAGCCTGTGCCAGTGCCCCACCACCCTCATAGTAAAGAATTTCTTTCTAATACCTAATCTAAATCTACCCTCTTTTAGTTTAAAGCCATTCCCCCTCGTCTTATTGCTACACCCCCTGATGAAGAGTCCCTCCCCAGCTTTTCCATAGGCCCTCTTTAGGTATAATAAGTCCATATCCTTCTATTGCTGGGAGCCCCAGAGATGAATGCAGTACTCCAGGTGTCCCAGGTTTGGGACAGTTTGTTTTTAATAATCATCAGATCTCCAGTATTCCATCTTTAGTTCTCCTCAGGTATTTGGTCATGATTTACTCTGAACTTGTCTGTCTCCTTTAGACTATATATATTTCATGAAAGAAGATATGTCTGATCTCATAGTTAAAAGTTTGTGAGGTTCGGAGTAGAACCAAGTGAGATCAAGTAAACCCAGTCCATAAAACATCCCAACATTTCCTTGTTGCTCCAGTTCTTTCCTGTAGCAAACCCAGTGCTTTTAGAATGTTTCACAAAACAAACCAGCACCAAAAAGGAAAAAAAAAAGAGAGAGAGAGAGAGAGAGAGAGAGAGAGAGAGAACACACCATCTCACCTAGCATACAGGTTACTCATTTTCAAATTCCTGACCCGTTGTCTCTCCAGCTAGAGATGACTGTGTCAATTCACCCACAGACTGATAGTTATCCTAGGGCAAGCTGCACTCCGCAGCTCCTTCTACGGATGATCTACTTCCTATAAAAACATATTATTCAGAGTTGTTATTTGAATTTGCATTCCCCCGTATTGGGTAAGCATCCTCACTACTGCGCTACAGATCTACACTGAAACAAAGCTACATTTTCTAATGAAAATTCATTTTGTTGAAAAATTCCCAATCAGCTCTAATTTGAAAACTCCAGCTGAGCTCCTGCTGTGAGACACATATCGTAAGAGACAGATCTTGCTGTGAAGGGCTGGCGGGTTGGAGAGAGGAAGGCTGAGAAGAAAATCACAATAGAAAGGTGAAATGACTTCCTCAGAATCATGCAATGGGTCAGTGGCAGTTTTAGATCTTCCCAGTGCCAACCACAGCCCATGCTTACCCTTCACATCCCAAGCTTACAGAAAGGCTACGCTTTCCCCTGGCCATCTTTTCATTAACTAGATTATTCATGCATGTAGGGTAATGCATGGGTGCACAAGTTCAGCAATTTTGAACCTTACTGCTTATGAGGCATCACGTACATACACAGCACCATCAAAAACTTTGAGGTAGCAGATAACAAGGATGTAATGGCAAAATACTAAAAAGGCAGTCTGTGGTGCACTGGAGCAATCAAGGGACAAGGCAAAATCAAGTATTGTTCAAACTAAAGTGTGTCAGATGCTCTGAGCAAGGTAAGAATTACCACTCATGTTTCACAGTCAGGAAAATCTCGTACGAACTGACATATCTGAGCCTATTATCTAATTTCTTATTTAAAATCTAGCTTTTTCCTTCAGAAGTTTCCCTATATCCCTAAGATTGTTGATTTTTATTCTAAGAGCAATATTTCTGTCTTCTAATCTTGCACTGATTAGTAAGAACAGATTAGAGACAACTTGTCATATTTTACTTCTAGTGTAACAGTGTATTTTGTATATTTTTCCCAAGAGCTTTCTGAAACTAAAATTTCTCTTTGAGGACAGTTGGTTCATGCCCCTGAGGAAAAAGATGCTTATGGCAAGGCTGAGGTTAATGATTTTAATTTACAGTTTTTGTGGGAATATCATTTTGCTTCTGCAGAAATCTCTCTCTCTATTGTTTTAAAAAGCAAAGATACTTAAATAAGACTTTACATTTTATTACCCCAAAACACATTTAATTTTGTTTGTCTAGATCATGTCAGTATGTTAATAAAATAATTGTTATTCGAAACATGCTTTGTGAACTTGAATAGCAAAGTGAAGTTTATATATTTAATCAAATCTATTCAGTAATTCCAGTGGAAGATGCAGAAGTGTTTTCCATCAATATTTCCTTTACTTTTGAAATGAATATACATTGCTCAAGTTCTTATTCTTGTGGGTCCATTTTATGCCAATATCCAAGCATTTGATTTTTTTTTTTGTCTGAATGTTTGTGAAGGTCAAAACAAACAAACAAACAAACAAAAACCACAAGGTCACACAGGCATTTCTTCTTGCTAGAAGAGCTTTTGCAGATATCTGATCAAGGGGAGAAAAAGTTTTACAGCTTATCAAGACATGAGTTGTAAGATGCCTCATAAGACCAGTCATAATTTCCAGAACCATGTAGTGTTTTCTCAGGAATATTTGGATGTATTCAGAAATGGCAGCCGCTTCTGATCTTTACCCCTTATGCAACACTTGTTCCTTTCTTCTGCATTAGATTGTTTGGTTCCTTCAGAGAGTTTCATAAGGAAAAAAGGTATATGAAATATAAAATAAATTTAAAAAAAACGTAAAAAGTTTCTCCATAGTGCTATGTTTGAAAACCTGTCTGGTTTGAAAACCTGATAGGAAATTGTGATGTGAGACCTGACCCTGAACTGTGAATATGGAGGCATGGGAAGGCTGTGGGACACCGTGTTATGAACAAGAACAGCAGCCTTGGGGAGCAGTGGAGATAATGAGGGGACACTTGGAGAGACAGCACAGAGACAGGATGCGAAATGAAAGGAGCTGAGGAAGATCTGTGGGGAGGACACAGGAACAAACATGCAATTGCAAAGAGCCTGTAGGACAAAGCAGGAATTAAAAGAGCATGCAAGGCTCCTTGTTGTTTCTAACCCAGCTAATTCTCCAGATACCATTCTGGGAAGATGCTCAAGGGGAATATGTAGAGTGTAGTTCATATTCTTTCTGTATATTTGTCACTAAAATCTACACATTTTCTTTAAGTAACTTTCTCCAGTAGTTGCTGCTCAGGGATGTGGCCAGGATAGAACAATTGCAGATGGGCTTTTGGTAGGTAGTGTGGCTGCCAAAGAGAAGGTAAAGGCACTGCCCCAGATTTCAAGAGCGTTGTGTCTGTAAATTGTATCAGGAGTGACCCTGAACTCCACACCCCTTGGAAGATTTGCTGTCCCTGGGAATGTAGGTAAGAGTGGAGTCCAAAGGGGAGACTTGAAGGATGTCTCCAAGAAGAAAAGATCCAGATACGTATATTGTCATTTGTTGGCAGACATTTTTTACCAAGTTGTTGGTAAATGGAATAGTTTTATTACAGCTAATAGTAGAAAAATTGAAAAGAAAATGTAAAGTCACCCAAGAGACACAGTGTTTTGATACATTTGCTCAGATGATCTTACCTGGAAATCTCATTTGAAATAAGACATTCTCTTTTTCAGTAGTTTGGCTCCTGTTAGGTAATTATAAAAATAGGAATATGATAATTTTACTCTTAAGAAATCTGTCCTTGTAAAATGTAATCAAACAGCTGCACCATATTTTAAAAATGCTGTAGAATTGATGATGGAAGCATGATATTCCCACTATGACATATTGATCATAAAATACACACATTTAATACAGATATCACCATTCCCAGTATATTTATTTCCAACCTCTACAGTATGTTCACAGTATCTCATGTAGCTTCTCTGCTTTGAAAAGTCCATGGGCAAAGATACATGGATACATCTTTTTTTTCAGGGGAAAGTGACAACAGAACAAAGCCTGTTCTCCCTACCAAGCAGCAAAGCAGCAGTACACAGCCAGAACTGGTAGCCCTTGTGCTCTAAATCCACATCAATTCAACTAAGGCCAAACACTTATGAGTACTAAATTCACAGTAGTGTAACTGAGGGTAGGAATGGGCCTTTCTTTTTGAACACCCTGCAGTCTGAACTGAAAAAAATATAGCAGCAGGGTTTAACCTTTAAACTTTTCACTGACCTTTAAACAGTACTTTGGATTATATCTGCCCTTGTTAATCTAAAGCCACTTGCAAACATATCTGGCATTCCTTTTTTTTTTTTTTTTTTTTTTTTAAGTATACCTTACACACATTATAGAACAGGTTAACAATTTAAAAGTTTGGCTCATGTTCATCGTGTCTTTACCACCTTTTCAAATGATGTTCATCTTTGCAAACAATATTTTATAATTAGCAGCAATACCAACATCTCTTTGTGTCAAAGTGCATTACTTAGGTGATTGCCATATGCAGATCTAAACTCTCTGAAGTACAAACCCAGACATTGATTGAAACTTCAAACTTTACACAAGTCCTGTGATAATGTAGAGCCCTATGAAAAAAGGTATTTTAGTAACAGTTTCCAGGTGAGTAGAAGGTCTTCCACCAACATCACTAGCTAATCAAACCATTATTTTTTCTTCTTCGACTTTTTTTTTTCCCCCCCACTATTCACATCACCGTTTTGCGCACACTTTCCTTCACATACCTTCCACATACATATATTCAGTTTGATCTATTCTGTCTAAACTACAGGTGCAAATGACATAAAATGACCCAACAGTTTCTCTTGGACAACATTTCACTGCTCAGGTACTTGGAAGAGTTTAATTAACACTAGAAACACCTATTGTTTGGTATAAATAAAATAGTCTAAAATTGATGATTGGCATTTCCCCTTTTGGTTCACACAATAATTGCAAAGTGTCTTGCCATTCACATGGAAATTTGTCTTCTAAGCGCATCTATCCCTAATGGAAGTACGTATATTTTTAAGAACTATACCATATTTTATGTTCATCATTTGGATCAAGAATTTTCCTGCTGGAATGTTACAGCACCACAGAGACACTCATGCACCACCTCTCACATTCAAGCTACCCTCCTGGTACAAAAGTACTGGATTTAAGAATAATCACAAATTTCCAAAAAAAAATTTTACATCAAAATATCAAATTCTGGAAATTACTGACACAGCCAAACACAACAGAAGCAGTCAGGTTGAGTCAGTGTGAGAAAATTAAATGTCTGGGATTTGTTTCCCTGCATAGTTTTGGCAGGACCTGACAGTGTATAGATATTCTCATAGGCTTTTAAAGAAATAGAGGGTTCAAAAGCAGAGAACTGACATTGAAAGGTCTTGTGATGAAGCTGGTGAAAAACATCTGTATTTCAATTTGGATACTTATTTATTTAATAATTTGGAAAGTGCTATACTTTTTTATTTTTTTTAACATCTCCTCATCTCCTGCTGTTCCTTGTTGGAGAATGACTAAATCTCTCAAGTAGGGTCAGATTTGTAAAAATTGTCAGTTGTTTAAGATGATTTAAGATGATTTAAGTTGTTTAAGTTGTTTAAGATTCAGTGAATAAATGAATTACTGTACTGAAGTCCTTTGTTGCATATTCCTGTGGCACTGCTTTAGTCAAATATCAAGAGCATAAACATTTAACAATGTTACTTGAATTTCAAAATGCCTTGAAAGGATTGAGATTGAATTTGCAAATATAATCGAGAATAAAACATGTGCCTTGGATTACATGTCACTCTTTCGGATGTTTTGACATAACACATTTAGAAAATACTTTCCTGGGACTGAAATGATTAAAATAGATTTCATTTATCTATGGCTTAAAACAGTCAGTCCAGTTCTTGTTTAATTTCTTCTCTGCATCACAGTAAGCACTAGCTGACATGCTCACTTTTATATGAGCGTGGAGGCCAGCTGCTTAAGGCTAAAGTGCTATTGTGTTACTTGTGTGAGTAATCCTATTAGCAGCATGGGAATATAGGCATAGATAAATTGTAGAATGGTCAGAAGTGAGAAAATAGCCTAACTTCCTTCTCATTTCTAAACACAATCCATGCAGCTATTTTAGGCAGACCTCTTGCATGATGGTACCAACATCTTCAAAGCCTCCATCCTCTTATGTCCTCTCACAGGTACCAAAATTACATCAGCTTTTCCAAATGTATTCAGACAAGCACACTCAAAAAATTATTGCATGCATACTAAAATCTATTTGAAAATCCTCCCTCTTTGTTTCCAAAATACTGGTGCTGAATAAACAAATATAAGGGTACACAAGAAGTTGCTTGTCTTTGTCTCCAGGACCCAAAAGTAGTTGTTAAAGAAATTCAATATAAATTAGGACCACAAAGCACTGTTCCCAAAAAGTAACCATGTTCATAATGGAAAACACACATTAAAAATTAGTATTAAATCAACATTATTAAACTTATATAAAATAATTATATTAAATTTATTACTAAATTTACTTCTTAGTATTAATTTTCAGTATTAAATGTAGTGTTAAATTTAAAAAAGGATTTGATCCAAGTAGCCAAATCCTACCACTGAGCTATATGCTCAGATTTGCTACTGATGTTTGTGAAAAGTGCAGATGTCCAAGAATGGCAGTGTTGGGTTTCCAGGCAAAATGCTGCAAGGCAAAAACACTAACTCACCCATTATCCACGAGGCAGGTAAGACTGCCTGTTAATAGCAGAAGTTTCGCTTTCTTAGAAAAGTATTGTTATTTTGCTGACCAAATAATCTGCCTGTTCATCTAGGCAAGGCAAACACCAGAAACAAGAAGATTATCACTTTCTGCAATGCACCTGTTCTTACTGCTTCATGGGAGGATTGCACAGACAGTGAGGGACAGTGACAGAACATTGATCAAGAACATGTTGTTTCATGCTCTGTGACAAACTTGATGTAATAGGGATGGGACTGAGAGAAGGAATTTGGTAGTTGCAGTTATGAAATTCGGAGCCTGCTTATATACCCTGATGATGACATTGCCGTGTTGCCACTTGGCAATGATTATGTTTTTACCCTGTTAATTAATGATTATGGATGGTTCGCTATTACACGAAGTTGCACTCTATCCACCCTATCTGAAATTAAAATGAGCACTGACATGTCAAGGAGTCAGCTAAAAGCTGTTTTGATTTCTCTCTCCTTAGTTCTGGATCTCACTGTTGATCTGTTACCATCTTAGCTTCATCAGATGAAAGAGTAAGATGGTCAAAAGCAGGAGCTCCTTCACACAGCAACCTGGGAATGGTACCAGCTGCAAAAGGTAACAGACAAGAAATTAGGTAAGGATAGAAATACATTAAGACAATATGAAAAGAAGAAAACTTAACCTTTGTTAGATTAAAACTTGGGAAAATAGATGCTATTCTCTAACTACACAGATATTCACAAATACTAGAAATCTGTGAGGTGGGATGACATTCCCCTTTTTACCTTCTAGCTTAATTTAAATTAAAGATGTCCCTAAAACACCTATTATAGTCAAAAGAAGGCCTTCTAATGACTCCAGTGAAAGCAAGATTATACTTTCTTTAGCTAATAAGAGAACACATTTCATCACTTGGTGGAAAACTGGCTGTTAAGCTGTGCTGAAATAATTTCTGTACAAAAACATGATCACATTTTGCGTCTCAGAGTAGAGGTTCCTCACATCCTCTTGCTATCTTAACACTTTTGCAGAGCAAAGAGTAGTATTATGGACCAGATCCACCAAGAAATTCAGGTGCTCAAGTATTGATGCATTGTGCATTTGAAAGCTTTATGTGGGAAAAGAAATTAGAGCCTGAAAAACTCATAACCCAGGTAAAATCCAGTGACGCTGTTGCAGGTGAGTATGCTGGAGTGAAGAACACCATCACCAAATTTTGTCAGAAAGCAATACTTGCTAGAGTTTTTATGTTGACCCTGAACTGAGAAGCGTGGTCTGAGAACAGCATTTTGGTACCAGCTTCCCAGATAAGGCAGATTGACTGGTATCCTCTGTGTAGGTCATGGTTTGAGGGAGGCCTGAAGGAAGAGATGAAGGAAAAGAACTGCCCTGCCCTGCCCTGTCCTGGCAAGCAAGAGGTCTTCTCCACCAAGATGGGAATAGTCAAGTTGAAAACTGAGGACCTTTATCCTGCTTAAATCTCTGGTACATCTTCGTCTTTATGTCTGCTTCTACACAGATGAAGAACATAAGGTATGCTGTACAAAAGACAGATACCAATAATACTGAGGTTTGGTAACCAGTTTCTGTCTTCTCCTATGCTCTTCTGAAAAAGAATAAAGGAAAGGAAAATCAAGAATAAGACCCACAATTTAACAGTGATAGGAGACTTGGCTTCATCCACTTATAAATATTGAAAACCAGGTACATCCACTTGTAAACATTGAAATCCAAGTACATTCCAGGAAAAAGGCTTCCGGAGACACTATTCAATACATAAAAAGCTACACAAGTAAATTTCAAATGGGGAATCTTATAGCTTGGAATTTAAAACTGCAAAGTGCACAGCAATAAAGCCCTTATGGAGATACTAAAGTGTCTAATTCATTATTATTTCAGAAAAAAAAAAGATTAAAAAATAATTTCTTAACATTAAAGTGCCATCAAGCACTGAAGAAATTATTTAAACTTTCCATAGGGAAAAAAAAAAAAAAAACAACAAAAAAAACCCACCACACACTCTAAAATGCTGCAAGGGTATTGATGGCTATTAAATATTTACTTTTCTCTCTAGCTCACACTAGAAAGAGTAATTTGTATTTGGCAGAAACTGGCTGCAATTACATTAGTCAATCCAAAAGCCCAACTTGCTCATACAAAATGCAAACAAATTAGTTAAAATGGTCTAATTAGCAGACTGTAAAAATGCAAAGCAAGGCTGGCATAAAAATGTGTGCTAGACAAGTATACTTTTACAAAATAAACAGAAAGGTAAATATGAAATAGTCTAATAAATCTTAACCAAAGGACCAAAGAGCAAAATGACATTTAGGGATTGCATACTCTCAAGAAAAGTTTTTATGGATTGTTAAACATTTTCTTGCAACCCACATTCGGTCATGAAAACATGACTGCTACCATAGCTGAAGTTCTACTGGGATTTCTGTTCAGTGCTGTGGAGCTGTGTGAGGCCACGTTATATATGTATTCATTTCTTGTGGGTATGCACATAAATATTACTCCTAGTGAAGTTAATTGGAGTGCAAAGTAGGCAAGGTAGTGCAAAGAAGACAAGGAATATAGAATGTGGCCTATGGAAGTACAAGCCATTTCTTAACATGTCGTGTATATAATTTTCTTTCCACAATTAAAATAAATATTTGGAAGTAAATGAAACATGGAAACAGTTAAGGTAAATGATAATACACCTTTGTTTTAACATGAAGAATGAACTATGTGCATTGTTTATGAGGACTCAGCTTACTGGTTAAAAAGAGTCACTACAACAACTGTACTGTTAACATCATTGATATATTAGACCAAAAAGGGCTTTAGTGTTTCTTGCTTCAAAACATTGTTGCAATTTCGTAATCTGTGGGTTTTTAACTCCCTATTTTATATACTATAGATATAATAGCCTATTATGATTTGCAGGCTATCATATAAAAGAAGCTATTGTGAGGTGTTTGTCTGAATTTGTCTCCATACTCTTCTCACCTCACCACATGTTCTTCTGTCCTTCAAAATGTCTAGCTGTCTGGAGTCATATTCTTTCTTCTTGCCACCTGACAGATGGCAGAAGGCGGGTGGCTTTGGCAAAATTAATTAGGGATGTTTTGAAGAAAAAATAACTATGAACACCCTCCAGCAAAAGTATGATGTTATTTGGCACAAAGAACCTTTGTGTGTAAGCATTGCAACAGCAGAAATATCCTGACTGTGTTGAAGAAGTCACCCAACAGGAAAAAATCATTGGCAAAAGGAGAGCAGCATGGCCACAAGGTGTGGTCATTACCACAGTTATGACTTGTAACACATAAGAGCTGACTCATTTAGTTATTTTCACTGAAATAGTTGATTGTGGCACCTTTGCTCCACCATGCTGTCCCCAGTTCTGCTGACTGCCTTACTGTGCTGAATATGTTCAGTCCACCCCTCTTACTTATGGAGAGTATTAATTTGATGGAGGAATATCTCACTCTGCAAAAAATCCCTGTTGATTTCAGTGCCATTGAAGGATATTTGTGAATGTAAGAACAAAGTCTATAGCAGATATCTGAAAAATATGGATGCTTCACTGTGAAGATTAAAGAATTAGGTCCTGTTATCTGTTGTTTGACTTGGTGCTTGACAAATTACTTTCAGAATGGTGAAAATAATAAACCACATGACAGAAATTATTATTTCTTCCACTTTCTGATCTATCACCACATATTCACACCTCAAAAAATATTGTCTTTGCTGGGAATTTTGAATGCCACACAGCTCCCTGATGATGATTGGATAAACCAAGTATTCTGCATACATGAGGAAGAAAAGGAATTACTAGTATCAAAAAAAGCTGGTTAAGAGAATCTAGGTTTAAGGTGTGATGAAAGAAGTCCCACCATGTGGGAAAGAAGTTCCACCATTGTGCCCCACCATGATTTGCTCCACAGAGGTCATTGGTTTCAGATGGGAGACAGGATGGCTGCTCCAATTCCTCTAAGATCATACCAACACACCTAAAGTACTGTGGTTGCTCTTCTTTGCAGGATTTACAGGACCAAAGAGAAAAATTCAACACAGATCTCCAAGCTGGTCATTTCAGCATTGTGTCCCATGTTTTGCTGTTGTTTCTTCTACAGGCAGCCTCAGCAAGCCTAGGTGAGTTAATCAACTTCCTTCCTGACACACAGGTTTGTTCATTCTTCTCTATAACTGTTTACAGCCCTTGTTATTCTTTTGTCTATCAGTAAACCAGCCTCATACACAAGACAAGCTGCTTTCACAGAAAACTTGATTCCAAATCTACTTGCTCCCATGGAGAGATTTCTATTGGTTTCAATGACTTTGACTCATACATCAATTGCATCTGGTTGGCTCTATTTTCAGTGAAAGAGGGATGGATAGGGTAAGGAGAAAAATAATACACATGCAGTTATTCTAGCTCCAAGTCAGCATAAAGACATGTGAGTAATGAGGAGAGAGTTGGGACAGTGCAGGAAAGATGAACAGGAGTGTTGGATGGGAAAGTTGATGGATGAAAAAGTGAACGAAACAACACAGGGAGGGAAAGTGATGGAGAGATAGAAAACAAACAAAAACAAACAAACAAAAAGAACTACATCAAGAAAGAAAACGGTAAGGAAGACTAAATTCATATTTCATTGCCTAAACCAGTGCTTGTAGTTTCAATATGACAGCACATACCAGGTGTGATTTTATAGATAAATATGGAGTGTTCACATTTGAGAGAAGCACGAGAGAAACAAATAAGGAAGAAAGAATAAACGGTCAGTTTTCAACAGGAAAGGAGGTTACTGCTGGAGACCCACAGGAATCTGGGCTGAAATCTATATTAACACAGAATTACTCAGTGTAGGAAACTAAAACTTACTGTGAAGAATTTTTTTAAAAAATCTCTTGATACTGAGTATCTGGGTAATAAAATAGAAGTCAATAAATTCTAAGTCAATAATGTAAGTGCATGTAGGGAAAACAAGTACATCTAAATGGCGCTGAGCTCTAAATTAGCTATTTCTTCTTAGGAAACAGATCTTGGAGAGTCTCATAAAAATGTGAGCCCTGTGCTCAGCAGCAGCAAAAACAATTAAGAATTGTTAGGAAAATACTAGAGAACAAATCAGAAACTATTCTGCTGACATGTAACCTGTGGTGTACAGTCATTTCACCTTGAAACCAATATAGATAAGACAAGAAAAATATGCTGGAAGACAGAAAGAACAGTCAGCTGCATTGAATAGCTTCCAAATGAGGACTTTTTAAATAGAATAAGAATTCTGTGTGGAAAAGAAATGACCAAGGACTAACATGGGGGATTATTACTTCAGGAGACACAGAGAAGGTAAGTAGGAAAGATTATTAACTATTTCTCACAGCACAGGAACAAGTGGTACACAAGAAATTATCTGGAAACATGCCAACACAAACAAAAGTAAGTATTTTTTCACAGACTGAGTAGCTGAACTGTGAAACTCATTTCCACAAAGTATTACAAAGGCTTAAAAATAAGTAAACTCAAAAGAGACTCAATAAATTCATGGAAGCCCTGCCATAGTTATTGAATGCAGTGTCCAGATGCAATATCTGGATATACAATAGTACCAAGTGATGAACTATTGTATAGTTGCTCTATTTATTTTGGTCATCTTTGTAAACACCCACTACTGGCCACTGTCAGAAACTGAATATTGGGAACTTGTATTTTGTTTTGTTTTGTTTTGTTTTGTTTTGGGGGGGGAGGAGGAGAGGTGGAAGGTGTTGGTTGAGTTTGTATAGTCTTTTCAATAGCCTATTAGATACAAACAATAAAAGAAAGCACAGTGCTTGTATCTGTGCAGGAGATACAGAGTAGATTTAAGGGACCTGAATTAAGTAGGGTGCTGTTGGAGAAAAAGGTTGATTTTTTTTTTCTTTTCTGAAGAGAAAGTGGCTGCTTCAGCTCTGATGTACCTCAGAGAACCTGTTGTACTAGGCCAGTCTCAAATCATTTCACATCCTACTAATCATAAGTCCTCTTTTCTTTGTTAGTTTCATTAGCTTTATGCTATTTAGAAAAAATCATTGATAAAATACACAGACTTATACAGGATGGTTAAATAATCTTTCATTCCCTAACTCTAAAAAGATATTTTTGTTTTCTTTTGCTACTGTGTGAATCAAGCAACTCTAGAGCTTGTGAAGTGCATGTAATTTATTCCAGACTCATGCTGGAATAATTTATTTTCTTGAACCTTTGCAGTTGTATCGGCACTAGAAAGCTGTCAGCTTACAGTTTTTACACGTATTTCATCTAAAACAGTGCTCCAAATGCAACGTTTAAGATGTAGGGAATTTGTGTGGATTTGTAGCACTCCCTGGAGGACTCTACGTCTAAAAACCAATAAACATTTCACAGTTCTCAGTAAGTGAAGATTTTCATCATTTCTGATGCATGCAATATTGACCGGGCTTCTTATTTTAATTTCAGTAATGTTCCACAGGTAAGTAATTGGAAAATAACTTATTGCGAGTGAATGATGAAAGTGAAAATTAAGCTTTCTGTACTTATTTGCTGCTGTTTATTTATTATAAACCAATGCAGCAAAAGAGAATATGCATTTATAACAAAATGAATTTCATATTGGTTGAAAAATACAGCAAGATACAGATATTTAGTGATCAAAACATTTAAAAAGAAGGCAGGAAGAAATATTTTTCTATTTACTGCATAGATTTTTTTGGGTGAGTTTGTACACCTAGATGGAGCATCACAGGTTCAGCTGAAAATTGTTCATTCTTCATAAAATTAGTTGTCACAACCTGTAAACCTGCGTGGAGATTATAATTCCTAATTATTACCCTGAAGTCAGTTGATATGAAGGACTGACTGAATATGGGCTGAAGGTCTCAGATTTATTGCTTAATGAAGTGACTACAAAATGTTTTCTGAAACAGTTAGAATCCATCACTGCATATGTAGAACTGCAAACATACCAGCAGCATGTATTGCCAGTGTTTACAGAGGTCTATGAATAATAAATAATCTAGATAAGTAACCATAGTTAGAGCTATACAAACAAGAGAGCAAATAAATCAAGGCTTCCTGCTCATGCATAGATACCAAACACAGCACTTCATTTTTTTTTAAATTTGTTTTGTTTGTTTAAATAGGAAGCAGTGGTCACAATTGAAATCAGTCAAAAAATTTGAAGTTAGTAAGAAATGTTTTGGAGGAAGATCACAAAGTGGATTAATCCCTCTATCAGAGACCTGGTACTCAGTCAGCAGGGGCAAGCAGGTTACATCTACATACCAGATGCATCTGCATGCCCAACCATTTAGACTGCAACAGCTTACTTCTGCAACTGTCATAAAGTGTGGTCCAGACAGAAAAGACTGAAAAGACTTTTTTTTTTCTTATGGGAATTCAAACTTTTTTTAAATATAAAGTTAAATAAATAGGTAAAAGGCATTATTTTAAATTGATACTGTTATGTTTGATATTTTAAGAAGGAAAAGAAGACAAGTATTCTCTTCATTGTTTGTGTAATTGTCTATGTATGCAAAATTCCATGTCAAAAGGATGTAAATGGATTACTTATCAAGTGCAGTGTCTGCTTCCTCAGGTTATCGTATCCAACAATAATACTGGTTCTATGCTGACAAACTGGTTGGAAAATGGTTAGTTACGTACCTGGTTAAGTGAAATACAGTTATTTCATAATTCTTTATTTTCTTTCTGGGAATTTCTGTAATATAAATCACTGTAGTTGACTATCCAGTTGATATTTAAATATGAGTCTATCCTTTTGCATTTTGAGACTCTTGACATTTCCATGAATATCAGTATGTGTGTAGAGTGAATCAGATGCAGTTTAGCATGGAAGAAGTACCACCCTGTCCCCTGCTCTACACAGGAGACTTTCCATGCAGTGTTTTACACCAAGGTGCAAAAAAGAAGATTTAAGGGATTCTTATGTGCAAACTAGGCACAGGAAAGCAAAACTTTAACGTGACACATGGCTTTCTATTTTTGTGCTATAGATTTAAACATGAGGCAACACACAAATAAATAATATGTAGGATTTATCAATGTGTGTTTTCACAACAGCTAATTGAGCACGTCAGGGCTATCTATGCATTTGTTGGTTATTTTTAATGAGAACATACAGCTGTGCGAATGGTCATAAGTTGTGGCTTCTGCGTATTTGCAAACGTCCCATCATTTTTAGTGAACAAAGCTACCTACAGCAAGCTGTCCTCTCATTGGCCAGCAAAAGGTGTGTCCCTGTCTGGCTATCATTTGATGGTTTTTATCATGAGGGGATGCGGAACGAATTCCCAATCTTCTGCTGGATGGCACCAAAGGAGAAGAATGGAGATCTTGATGTAACGGAGGACAACATGACAGCATTGGACTCCTTGCAAACCCAGGATCCTCCTGGAGGTACGTGAGCCATAGTCTGCAGACTATGATGTGGCAGGTTCCAGGGGGAAGGACTGCTGCTAGAATAAGAATCACGCCTCTTCTTCCCCTCCTTTTCCTACCCTTGAAGCTTTTGATTTACGTCAAGGGACCCAAAACTATACCTGCACAAAGCTCACCAACCAACCACCCATGCAGTATCTGCCCCTGTCCAAAGCTAGCTCTGATCAGTGCTAACAGCATTGGAAATGGGAAGAACCATTGGGAAATTTGAGTGAGTCCTGATGGAAATTATACAGTTACTGTAGGGAAAGTATCATGTGGGATCCACCTGGTGCCTGGAGAGGATGCCTGAGGAAGATGCTCACCACAGGCTGCTTCCCATCACTTTTTTTCCCAGCTTGCCACTGGGGACAGCTTTCTTTTCCCTCCCTGCCTCCCATCCCTTTCTTTTTCTCTATCTTCTCTTCCCCACCCCCACTACCCTGCCCCTCCAATAATTTTCCCTGTCGTTGCTGATGTATGCCATCAGCTATGGATCCTGCTAATAAATTTTCATGCATGTGAATTTGTCTCAACATCCTTTTTGCAACACACAAATTCAAACACACCTACTCTGAGCTATTCAAATAATTAGATGAATTAAACACCACTTTTGGGCCAGAACTGAAAGGGAATGCTAAGATTCTGAGCCACTAGGTGACATTTAGCTGTGTACAGAGATATATTCATGAAACACAGTAAGCAGCAAGATATTATCTGGCTAGGAAAATGGGTCTGAACCAAGTGCTCACAGTGAACACTAATGTTAAAAATCCTCTGTCAATACTAATGTAAATGCATGTTGAGGTTCCAGCACCCCCGAAATCATTCTTTTGTCAACATCTATGCATTTCAACCTATCCCTACAAAACTTGCTGTTCATGTCACTACAAGCTCTGCTGCTATTACAGCTCTTCTCAAGACACACAGCACTAGTGGGGCCTTCAACAATGAAAGCAGCAAAAGTGCCAGTATTATGTTCTTTGATACACTTCTCATAATTAGGGAAAAAGTTATCCAATGACCTCCTAATAGATTAGCTCTGTTGCATGATTAACAACTTGCCACAGGGAATATAGTACATTTTAAAAACTGAAAATGCATGTTCTGCCAAGCAGTTGCAGGTCTGGGATGCAGTACCACCAATAAGATCTGGAAAACTGGCATCTAAGCCACACCAGTCATTGAGAGTTTTCCCACTTACTCCAAGTGGGACAAAATCCTGTTGATGACAAACTTTTTGTCCTATCTTAGAAGCATTGGAAAACTGATATGCAATTTGTTGTTTTCTATGCAGGCTTTAAAGTACACTAGTTACCAGTCTATTTCTTCTTAGATATAGGTACAGAATTTGCACAAAAACAACTCACAAGAAATGTTTTAAGATGTTTGAATATAAATTACATAGAAACATAGAACCATAGAATTATAGAATATCCTGAGTTGAAAGGGACCCACAAGGCTCATGAAGACCAACTCCACACAGGACCACCCTAAAACTAGAACATATATCTGGGAGCCTTGTCCAAATGTTTCTTGAACTCCAGCAGGCTCGGTGCCATGATCACTGCCCTGGGGAGCCTGTTACAGTGCCCAACAACCCTCTTGGTGAAGAACCTTCTCCCAACACCCAGCTTAACACAGCTCCATGCCATTCCCTCGGGTCCTGTCACTGTCCCCAGAGAGCAGAGCTCAGTGCCTGCCCCTCCACTCCCCTCATGAGGAAGCTGCAGGCTGTCATGAGGCCTCCCCTCAGCCTGCTCTGCTCTAGGCTGAAAAAAAAACAAGGGACCTCAGCTGCTCCTCATACATCTTCCCCTACAGACCCTTCACCATCTTTGTGTCCTCCTTTGGACACTCTCTAATAGTTTTACGTTCTTTTTACCCTGTAGCACCGAAAATTGCACATAGTACACAAGGTGAGGCCGCACCAGTGCAGAGCAGAGCAGAACAATCCCTTCCCTCAACAGGCTAGCAATGCCAGGCTTGATGCACCAAAGGGTATGGTTGGCCCTCCTGGCCGCCAGGGCACACTGCTGGCTGGTGTTCAATTTGATGTCAACCAAAATCCCCAAGATCCCTTTCTGTGGGGCTGCTCTCCAGCCGCTTGTCCCCCAGTCTGTACATATAGCCAGGGTTGCCCCTTCCCAGGTGCAGAATCCATCACTTGCTCTTGTTAAACTTCATGGGATTTTTCACCTGTGTTTTTTCATCTTCTCCCTTTCCTTTGAAAGTGAGTATAGCAGTTCAGCAGCTGAGAATGAAAGGTAGAAACAGAAGCTCTGATACCTAACAAACATTATTCCAAATTGCTGCTAAAGATAGTAGATGCTCAGAAATCCCTTCTGAAGTCAAATATAATTTTGTGAACATCTGTCACGGGAGGATGAGACTCTCTCCTCCAGTTCTTCCCTTCTGTCCCTGTGGAGGCTCTGCCTGGCAAGGCTGAGGGTAGGAAGCATGTGGTTGCAAATTACTGTCAATGAGTAAAAAGAAAAGTATCACTCCACACATATTCAGTATTCAGGTTAACTCACCAGTTTGGAAGGTGGTGATACAACCTGAAATGTAAAATGAAGGTGTGATGCACAAAAAAAAAGTGTTGGTATCTGTTTATTAGTTTGCCCTACTTCCCTCACTGGATTCAGTGTTACAGAAGGTTAGTTCTTCTGGCATCATGCCTTTGCAGACCACTTTTTGTATTAATAGCATATTTCACACTTGGCTACTTTATCTTCATTGGCAGAATTCCTGCTTGTCCATAGCAAGCCATCTCAGGCTTATCAACAACAAGACCTAAGCCTATATTTAACAGTGAAAGAGTATTTTTGCAACTTTGTTCTCATGTAGGAAGTCTACATAGTACTTTGCACAGTAGTTCTTTATTACAGTTTCCAGCTGATTTCCACTCCCAAGTATATTTCAGGAGCCACTTGCAAACAGAGGCAACTGCCAGCATTTATTGTGCAATCTAAATTTTCTCATGTATTTTAGAAACAGATGCTAGTGAGCTTTTCTTCTGCATAAAGACCTCATTTTAGGTTCTCTACTGATCTCAGCTTTATCTATGGTTAATGTATCTGTATGACAATAAGGGTTTTTAATTCTCCAGAACTCTTGTTAATCATTCCAGTACCTCTTGGTACTGCTTTTAAATTAAGACAGATAAGGCAATTTTGGCATGACTCCGCACAGTGACATCTTTATACAAGATTTTCTCTGAGTCCCAACTCCATGTTATGAATATAGGTTCATAATACACCTACACACAAACTCAGAATCAAAACTTTATATTTGAGCTACAAACAGGGATCAAAGTTATGATGGCGTTATACATCAAAAAATACCTGTGTGGTTACTGCCAGGGACCTGTGATTAATCTTTTCCAGCACCTTACTCTTGTGTCTCATTTTAAGTGAAAGATTGTGTTTTGGAATTGGAGCTGGAAGTCAATACCAGAAGTCTTATGCTTTGGTGCCTTGTAACTCATATTTCATCCAGTGTTCTCCCAAAACTAGACTTGCATAAGGAATAATTTTGGTCTATTATGGCTAAAGTAGCTCTGAGAAATTTAAGATCCTCTTGTTTGATGGTCTTGATACTGGTACCATCAGCTCCAACCGGCTACACCCTTTGCCAAAATCAAACCTCTACCCCATCCTTCCTCTGCTCCTCTCTTGTGAAATGCTGACCATTGTAAAGTCTAGTGAATAGTTTTATCAAATATTTTTACCCCAAATTGGCAGATCATCAACAGTTACTGCCTAAAAAATCTTGGAAGCTAGGAGTCATAATGCCATGGAACCTTTCCCTGTTGAGCTATGTAAAAAGAAAACTTTGAATATAGTTATAAAGCAGGGAGTTAAGGGAAGCAAATTGTGTGCTGTCTATGCCAAGGTAGACCTCTGAAGCTCTTGCTTCATCGTTCCAGGTTATAATTTATTTCAGAGAAGGGTCCATTCTCATTTATTCTAGTATCTTGAGATGAATCTGTGGAAGGACATTTGAGGCATACTCAGAGCTTTTATTTTAATCTGAAACAGAACTGTGGCCTCATTCCAAGGGAATTACTTTAATTAAACACTGAAACTTAAGGGTAGGGCCCTGGTTGGATTCAGAGAAGTTACCTCAACTGAAGCAGAAACAACACAAGAGGGAATCAGGCCCCCAGCTGCATGAAGGTTTACTAATCAGCCCATCTGTTGCTTTTCTTTCTTTTTCTTTTTCTTTTTTTTCTTTTTCTTTTTCTTTTTCTTTTTCTTTTTCTTTTTCTTTTTCTTTTTCTTTTTCTTTTTCTTTTTCTTTTTCTTTTTCTTTTTCTTTTTCTTTTTCTTTTTCTTTTTCTTTTTCTTTTTCTTTTTCTTTTTCTTTTTCTTTTTCTTTTTCTTTTTCTTTTTCTTTTTCTTTTTCTTTTTCTTTTTCTTTTTCTTTTTCTTTTTCTTTTTCTTTTTCTTTTTCTTTTTCTTTTTCTTTTTCTTTTTCTTTTTCTTTTTCTTTTTCTTTTTCTTTTTCTTTTTCTTTTTCTTTTTCTTTTTCTTTTTCTTTTTCTTTTTCTTTTTCTTTTTCTTTTTCTTTTTCTTTTTCTTTTTCTTTTTCTTTTTCTTTTTCTTTTTCTTTTTCTTTTTCTTTTTCTTTTTCTTTTTCTTTTTCCTTTTCCAACACTGTGAAATTTAACAATGAAGTAACAATGAAATAAGAATAGAAAAAGCTCTTCTCTTTGCAAATTATATGACACAATTTTCAGTGGTAAGAGAAAAATAGAGTGAAACATGGAGTAGTTAGTAGTCCCAGTTCTCTGCTCATTCAATACATCCTCTATTTGAGAATGTGGAGGTGCAGGCCAGCTGCTAAATGATAATATGCAGGAACAGCCAGCTTGGACTTCATTTGGACTTCATACCGCTGGGATATTTTGTACACTGTTGTGTTAGCTGTGATGCAAATTTTTATTATGTTATTTGTTCCACCAAGATCTTAGTTTTTGCTCTGTGCATAGTGGTCAATAAGAAAGAAAGAAACAAATGTACAAAAAATAGCCCCCCCCCCTCCTTTTTCCCAATGTTTTTGTCATCCATATAACTAATTTTTTAGTAAAAGCTTCTTTTATCACCTCAGTTAGCTTGTTTACATATAATAGGCACTGCTGAGTAGTACATTTGGTTAATGATTATCTTTTACATATTGATATTAGTACCTGAAGTGGGAACATCTCATTTCCTGAATATGATTACCATTTTGAAATCTTATGCACAGGGGAAAAAAACCAATTCTATAAATTAAACAAGAAGTTCTGAGAACTTATATCCCCCAGTTCACATCCAGATACTAATGCATCTCATTTACTTTGTTGCTATTCCCTTGAGTTATCTGTGTCATGCAGACCAGTCTTGCATGTCATGTTAACTATCCACTGAAAAAAAGCTAGAAGTGTACTTGTAACAGTGCCCTAAGCTAGCATACAAGGTAGGTAGAACATAAAAAATTCATCACTGTTACATTTCAAGTTGCTGGGATATTTTAATTCCAATAGGACCGAGCCTATGTCAGCTAAAGATGGAGTTATAATTAAACTGATACAGCATTCACAATTGCCTCAAAACCTGTAGTAGTTGTCATATGTTTCTTTTCCCCATCTTTAAACTATATGGAAATCAATTATCTCAACAAACCAGCTGTAAGGACTGTATGCCAACCACTTACACTTGAAGTGAATAAATTATTTGAAATTCATTATTGATGTGAACAACTCTCCAAGATTTAAAGCACCAGTCCATTTTCTGTGCTGAGATTCATATGGAATTTTAACAAGTTCAGCATTATCCTCCGTCATAAATTCATATAGCAAACTGTTATGCAAATAGCTAGAGTTCAGGGATTGGCGAGCTGTGCACATAAAATTATGCTTCAGATGACAAAGTGCCCATGAGTTAATGGTTCTTTACATTTAGTGACAAATTTGTTCCTGATTTACCCCAGAGTGACAGACACAGGGTAAAAGGGGGACATCAGAGACTGAAAATACCATTTGTGTGTCAAGGATGTTAGCAACCTGGAGTGGTGATAGGCACTGGTGTCTACAGGATATGAAATTGAGTTGATGTGATGTCATTTTGGCTCTACTGTAACCTGGTTATCTCTTGCCAAGACTTCATGTATGATTAGTCAGCTCGGAGAGGACAGCAAGCCTTATCAGGCACACTTCCTGACATTCCTGTCAACTTAAGAAATGTGGTTAAGGAATTTAAGATGAGGTGTCACATCTTCATATCAAATCCCATTGAGTCAAAACCTACAAGTTTGAAGACTCCTTCTAAAAGTATTAATGAAAACTAAAAATGAAGTTTAGGCTGGATTTGACCTTGTAATGCATTTTACATGTTATATCCCTCTATGTTAGTGTCTTTAATTTGCATGCATTTTCTCTGTATACATAGAAATAATTGTTATTCAGGCTGTGAAAAAGTAATATTCATTAATACTAATGCAAAAGCATGTTCTGAGTTAACTGACTTCTAGTCTGTAGAATAAGGCAACCTTTTATGTGCCTGAGTAATTTTAAAAGAAACTCCTGTGTAAAAAGCTTGCAATCCCATATATTTAACGAGAACTATATTTGGAATGGTTAATAGACAGATGAAAATACTAAGCATAACAATATTTATTCATCTCTTTAAAGGAAAAGCTTGTACAATGTAATATTCACACTGTATACAGACTCTTTCAAGTTTCTTTTCAAAAGCAAGTTAGCAGCATGCTATTTTTATGCCATTACATTTGTCCAACTGCACAATTTGTATTAATAAAGGCAGTTGCATTTGCTTCCTTACAGTGGGGCTCGAAGTTAAAATTCATTGCTAAGCCAAAAAGATTCCTTATATGCTTCAGACCAAAGCACTGCATAAACAAGACACAGTAAAGAGTCTGTCTATAGACTGATATCTGGAAGATTGAACGTACATAAATACCCAGTTTTTCAGCCATTACTATGTTATTCTTCCAGGTATTTAAGAGCCTGGTAGGCTCCAGGGTCTTCTCAGGCAGCATACAACTGCCTCACAAACCTTGAAGAGAAGCTTGCACAGTTCCAAGTTCTGACACACTTTAATATCATTTTTCCCAGTTAATAAATGTATATCTGTACTGAGTAAGCAGACATTGGAGAAATAATTCTACATAGCACAAACATTCATGGCCTCTTCATACAGGGATGATACTGGTGTTTGTGATGCAGGTCCAGAAGACACATGGACTTTGTAAGCATGTCTGGGAGCAGCTACAGAAGACGGTAACCATCTGCAAGAGCCTTACTGAAAGGCACATAATGCTTTTATTATATGATAACCTTAGCTCTTACGTCACTAGCAGAGCACCAATAAACATTTTTCTACAACTTGTCTAATTTATTTTGTTGATTTTGCCTTTCACAAACTATTTGGTTGAATAGTTCTACAAGTGATTTTTGCTTTACCAAAGTCAGTTTGTGATGCTTGAGGATATGTCCCCTGAAATCTTGGTCCCAAATTCAAATGCATTACTTGTCTAATCTTAACAAGATACAAACAGGAAGAACCTGTGGGAACACTTTACACAGAGCTAGTTTACAGCCCTAAATCTGAAACTATGTAAACCTTAATCTATCCGACTACAAAAATTATGAGTCTTTTCTGAAAGAAAGTCTCTCCTCCTGTAGAACAAAAATTTAACTTTGTAAATCTGTCACTCTATAAGCAAGTATGAGAAGAGAGGAGTGAATTTGTATTTTAGACAAGAACAACATTTCCAGATTCTTCAAGCTAAATGGGTCAAAGACTATTACCAGATCTTGCATACTTGGAACTGAGAGCTGGGTTGATTTCAGCTGATATACCCTGATTTTTCTGGGAATACATATTTACCTTTATAGATGATGAGGCCTAGTATTTATATGCCAATATTATCCTTGAAATTGCTACTCAGCTGCAACCTACCTCTACAGTTCCTTATCATGTACAATACCAATAGTTTTGTGAAAGAGAGGGATGTGCACAAAACTCTTAACTGCTAGTGCCTCGTAGTCCCACAGGCTCTTGAACAAGGTTGCAAAATAAGTTTCCTCACTTGTTTCACCAGTGAGACTCTAAGCATGCTTAAGCCATCTACATTTATCAAGGAATAACCATAGCCATTATTCCATACACATATCAGAAATGCCCCCCACTCTGAAAAAGTCTTCTGGTAAGGATACTCATAACCCTACTATAAACCTGCTTTATGAACATAACTCCCAAGTTTTCATGCCTAAGGAAGCAATTAAACAAACAGATAGTCGGCTAGTAAATGATGGAAAACCTTCTTGCTGGAATTGTCCTACTGTGTGTAGATGATTAATAGCAATGGAGAAAGGAGTGAAGCATGTGCATGTGGGAGAGAGAGGATTGGACAGGGAGAGAGAAAGCTAGAGTGGGAAAAGGTAAGAGTGGGGGAAGAGAGAGAGGAGCTTCATGAGACAACAAAAATGATAGGACAGTGATTAAGATGTGGAAGGTTGTAAATATGGGAGATGGAGGATCATGGTAGTGAACTTCAGTTCAGGGTAAGATGCACTTCATTTGAATGTGAGTGCCTAAATTTGACTTCTAGCCTGTGCATTGCCTAGGCTTCCTTTGCAGTCGAGCAAGTGAGATAGGCATCCCCAAAGGGCAAAGTAACTCACAAGAAACTTACCCAATACAGGAGGAAGAGAGTCTGTCCCTGGGATGAGTATTTCTTTTCTTTGACAATGGAACATGTTGAAAGGTGCCAGGACAAGCTATTACCTTCTGATATTTTCCTGTAAGCTTTAGGGGGCAATTTTTATATCTGAACATCTTGTTTGGGTTTATCTCCAGCTCTTAAATCAAATGACTCATTAGAAATGATATTTCTTAATGTTTGCATTTTAAAAGTACATTTATAGGATAAAGGAGTAGCTGATAATCAGTGCATAATGCAAGGCACTTTGCTTGCTGGAGACAATATTAAGAACTTATATAGAATTTATCTAACCCTTATGGAGGTCAATGAAAGTTTTACTGATGACTTAGTGAAAGAAAGCTCAGTATACTGCCTGTTGAGTCTTTGTCATTGTCTCAAGGGAAGAGACAATTGCCTTGCAGCATGTGTGATGTTTCTCTCAATTTTAAAGCTTTTTGCCTTTATCATTAGAGATTTTACTAAGTCACCCTTCAAAATATTCTGAAAAATCTCCCTCCTATATTTAGTCCAGGTTTATTTATGCACTTTATTATGTCTTCAAATGACATTAAAGTCTCAGTTTTCAAATCTGTCTAAGAAAAAAATAGATAAGACATACCAAGCTTGATCTGTAACTGAAGCAATTCAACAGACCTTAATTGCAGTCAATACGGGATATGGAAAAAAAAAAAAAAAAAAAAAGAGTCCCTGCTCTAAATGGTCTTTTGTTGACAGTTAGGGACAAAGAAAAGTCTTTAATCTTCACTTCCAGCATTCCAGCACACTCATTCTTCATAGTAGTGAGTCAAAAATGAATGTTCATATTATCTTTCACTGAGGTGTGACTAGAAGAAGGTGGTGCTAGGAGAGGGGACCTTCTAAATAGGACAGGTGAAAACCAAAGAAGCTGGAGGAAGAATGGGTACAAATGAAAAGATAATAGAGATATGGAGGGAGCAATTGAAATGGATTTCTGAAATATGTACAGAACATTTATATGCACCAAGGATATGTGCTTACAGGCCTGTCAGTCTCACATCAGTGCCTGGTAAAATTATGGAGAGGATGATCCTTGAAGTTATTGAAGCGCACCTGAGGGACAATGCAGTCATTGGTCCCAGCCGACATGGGTTCATGAGGGGTAGGTCCTGCCTAACAAATTTGATTTCTTTTTATGATAAGATCACCCATCTAGTCGATCAAGGGAAACCAGCTGATGTGATCTTTTTGGACTTCAGCAAAGCTTTTGACATGGTTTCCCATAGGATCCTACTGGACAAAATGTCCGACATACAGCTAAACAAAAACATCATACGATGGGTGAGCAATTGGCTGACGGGCAGGGCTCAAAGGGTTGTGGTAAATGAGGCCACATCTGGCTGGCAGATGGTCACTAGTGAGGTCCCTCAAGGCTCTGTTTTAGGGCTTGTCCTCTTCAATTTTTTTATAAATGATTTGGATGTAGGACTAGAAGGTGTTTTGAGCAAATTTGCCAACGACACCAAACTTGGAGGAGTTGTGGACTCGGATGAGGGTGGAAAGGCCTTGGAGAGAGATCTGGACAGATTGGAGAGCTGGGCGATCACCAACCACATGAAGTTTAACAAAAGCAAGTGCCAGGTCCTGCACCTGGGACGGGGCAACCCTGGCTGTACGTACAGACTGGGCGACAAGAGGCTGGAGAGCAGCCCCGCAGAGAGGGATCTGGGGGTTGTGGTTGACAGCAAGTCGAATATGAGCCAGCAGTGTGCCCTGGCAGCCAGGAGGGCCAACCGTATCCTGGGTGCATCAAGCACGGCATTGCTAGTCGGTCGAGGGAAGTGATTGTCCCGCTCTACTCTGCGCTGGTGCAGTCTCACCTCGAGTACTGTGTGCAGTTCTGGGCACCACAGTACAAAAAGGACATTAAACTGTTGGAGAGTGTCCAGAGGATGGCGATGAAGACGGTGAAGGGCCTAGAGGGGAAGACATATGAGGAGCGGCTGAGGTCACTTGGCCTGTTCGGCCTGGAGAAGAGGAGGCTGAGGGGGGACCTCATCGCAGTCTACAACTTCCTCACGAGGGGAAGTGGAGAGGCAGGTGACCTATTCTCTGTTATCACCAGTAATAGGACCTGCGGGAACAGTGTTAAGCTGAGGCAGGGGAAGTTTAGTCTAGACATCAGGAAGAGGTTCTTAACCGAGAGGGTGGTTGCACACTGGAACAGGCTCCCGAGTGAAGCAGTCACTGCACCAAGCCTGTCTGAATTTAAGAAGAGATTGGACTGTGCACTTAGTCACATGGTCTAAACTTTTGGGTAGACCTGTGCGGTGCCACGAGTTGGACTTGATGATCCTTATGGGTCCCTTCCAACTCGGGATATTCTATGATTTTTCTATGATTTTGGTGCTGGAATATGCCTTTCTAAATATGTAGATTTCTATTTATCTGAATTATTTTAATAATTAATTATCACTTTTGAAAATGGGTGGGAGTGATACACATTTTCACCTAAGAAGAAAAATAAGTTATTACACATTTAATAATCATACGCCCCCCTGCAAATCCCTGTGATTGTAGAGAGGGCTTTGCAAACTTCAAAGGTTTTGTCATTCTAGCTCCTGCTCTTTTTTTCTGTCAAAGGTTAGCCAGAGCTCTGGCAAAAGGACTTTTGTTTTTTACAAATGGGAAAAGAAAGAACCTCAGGGTTCCTGGCCAGATCTTATTATGTTGTTATCTATTCCTGACTCCTGATTTTCTTGAACAAGGTCTTTCAAGGGTGTTTGCACCAAACCTACCCCCTCTGGGAATGTTGTCACCATGTCTGTGTCCTGTAAGCCACACTACTTTTCCTAAATAGTCTAGTTCTGCAATTTTTGCTGGTCCCTTGACAATATGTCATCTTTAAAATGTCATTGCATTAACCTTTCGCTATGTTTGGGGTACCAGTGTCAACTGAAGGCGCCTCCAGAAGGATGTGCATTTGATTGGCAAAGACAGGATGATTGACACTGGGCTAGTATACTGTCAAAACTGAAGCATATCATAGTGTGGCAAAGCTATTCTGCTCAATGCCACCCATTCCCAGTCTATATGCCATATTGGTGCATTTCAACCCACTGTCAAAGAAAGCTAACAACTGGTATCAGTGATGTACGATAAAAAAGCAAACCTACCGCTAACCGGTGATGGAAATGGCTATACCTCAGAGAGTAAAAAAAGCATTCTAAGTTTCTGTTTCTAGATGTTTGAATGTTTAGACATACATGTGTGCTCTCAACTGTCTGATTCTTTAGTACAGAGCTGTAAGCTTTGAATAATTAATAAGAAAAACCTGATTCTTCAGTCTTTATATCTCTATCTGGGGAGTTAATGTGAGTGTTTCTAGATATCAGTCCTGCAGATTGTCTAACTATCAGCAACCCTGATTTGGATACCTGCAAAGTGTTAAAATTTTCTGGCTTGTCATTCTCACACTTTCTGCTTTAAAACTAAAGTTATGCCTCAGAATAATTAAGAAAATTAAAGAGTAGGTTAATTAATTTGTCTTTTAAAATTAGCAATATGTTCTTATCTATTTGCCTAAAAATGTGTGAAATTTTTGTACTACCCAAAGATAGTAGTATTCCACCACCTTCTTAAGTGAGAGGATTCATCTGCATTTACTAATCATCTTGTTACATTTTGCCTGTAGTCCTTCTTGCAATGTCACTTGGATATATTATTCTTCCCCACTTATTCTCTTAATCTCTTGGGTGGCAGGAAGCAGCATTGCAAATTTGGTGCTTCTCAGTTGCATTTGACAGCCAGTGAAATAATGTTCCCTTTTTGAATACATGAATTGAAGACAAAAAAAAATCTGAGGATTCCAGATTTTGTGCTTTGTGGCTCAATGTATCTTTAGATGATGTGAGGTTTTGGAAGCATCCTAGCTTTTGCATTTAACATGTATGTCCATTTTCAATGAGAAGGTTTCTTCAGACACTGACTTTTGTTGTTGTTGTTTGTTTGTTTGTTTTTCCTTTCTTTTAGAGAATGCTGATTAATAAAACTTTTTATGGGAGCCCATTTATTCTGTAGAAAAAGCTGTCAGGAGATGTTACTTGAGGTAACAGTGAAGGCAACAGTGAAATATATCCACGTATGTAAGAAATGCTGTTATCTTCTGAATCAGGAAAGTTCTACTGATTCTGAAAGGATGCTGGTTCTTCTCTACCCAGGAATTTATACGGACTGAAATTTTCACTCTGATACTGAACAAAACCAAATGCTAAAATCTTGCCTAATTGCTCACATTGAAGCTCCTGTTTTAACTTTTCTACATCAGGCTTTCTTCAGCTTATGTTTTCTCTTGCCGCATTCATGCTTGCTTCCTCCTTTCCCCCAGCTTTCTGTTCATTTCTTTCCATTGCATGTTTCCTGTTCACAGACCTACTTCTTAAGTATAGTCTCCAACTATAAGTTCATGTTCCCGTTAATGGATAAAGTATTATCAAACAGCAGTAAGCTACTGGATCAACTTCTGCTTTCAGGCATCCCCTGTGATCCAATGTTCAGTTGTTTACGGTCTGTTTAATCTCACATAACTGTTTTGAATAAGTTCTGTGATGAGCTTTTCTCAACCCTGACCTCCATGGATCATTACAACACTTCAGACTCTCTGCACAAAAGTCATGTCTCCCTTTTCTTTTATAGCATTGTCACTCAGTTCTCCTCTGTACCTCTTTAGTATGACCTCTTTTCTTCATCTACCAGTGTAATAAACCCCATCTCAGTGACAATGGTTCAGAAATTTACCTCTGCCATATGCCACCTTGTCTCATCTCCATCCACAGAATCCTGTTTCTTAGTCTTTCTCCAGCCAAAACCAAGATCCAATCTTTGCTTAAACATTTCTGACCTCTCCCACATTAGCTGTGCCATAGTTTTCACTGGCATTGAGACTTATAATCTGAGGATCTTTGACTTTCTTTCCTATTGCACATCCAAGTTGTGTTACGACTCTGCCATATCTGTCTCCAGACCTTTTCTAAAATCTCTTCTTTTCTGACCAAACCTCACATTAAAAAATCTGAACCATCATCTGTTTTGCCACTAGAGCAGCCCACTCCTCTTCAGTTCCCCTGACATTCACACCACTATTTCTGTATCACCAATTGCATTTTAATCGTCTCTCTTAATTTCCTCACGTTGCCCACATTGTACCCTATTGACTGTCCACTGCCATCGCCTCTCCTCTTTTTAGCATTACCTCTGCACATACAGTGGGTGCCTGAAATCCTGTTTGGAGTCATTACCTATTTCTACTTTGAGTAGAAAAGTAAATAAATGTTTGTGGCACAGCTACTTGATACATAGGGACACTTTATTTACATACTGATAGGTTGCTAATTGCTTTCACATTTACCGGCAATGGTTCTGTTTTGCCTTATCATCTCTTCCCAGTTCACCTGCTCAGAATATACCTTTCCCATGACAAGGCTGCTGTAGAGCCTTTAGAGACTATTTTGTAAATTTGAAGGAACTTTGTAATACCATATTAATAGGTAATAAAAGCATATGTATGACTCGTAGTTTGTCATTACATTAATACCTCCATGCATTTGTCTTCTTCCAGAAGATCTTCCAAAATATTTTGACTTAAGTAACTACCTGTTTCTTTAAAATAAAGATTTTAGAATAAATTAAAAATGTGCATGTTTATACTTATTAAAGATTTCTAGCCTTATTATCATAGGAATTGCAGTTGCTGCTCTCATTTGTATATGCTACTTAATAACATTATTTATAGCATAAATACAGAATTTTTCAAAATTTTCCTTTGCAGAGAACAGAGTTCATTTAAAAAACATATAGAAAAGCTTTTGTAACTAAAATTTTGGCATAAAATTTAACAAACACCGGAAAGAAACTCCAAATCACATAATTGTTCAAAGAAATCAAATTACATTTAATTCATGTTTAATGGTGTTTAGAGTTCCCCATTGAGCATGGTAATATTGTATAATAAGAGCCTCTCTGAAGGCAATTTTAGTTTAATGTGTCAAGCCTGCAGTTTTGACACCATGCAAATTCTGTTGTTACCCCATCTATTCAGGTAGTCTGGAAGTAGGTAGTATGAGTAGTGGACTGGATAGTGGAAAGAATAATATCTAGATCTAACAGCTTATCACTGCTACATATTTTTTTCAGGATTCAACAGTCTATCGTGTCCCAACTAAGACATAACTTGGTTTAACAGTGCCATTCATGAAGAGTGTACTGTTGTGCTTGTGGCAAAATACACTCACAGACAATTAAGAACTGATATCTATGTATAGAGGAAGATACCATCTGATGAGGGACTAATAATGATGAGCTCTGTGATAATCTGTCAGACTCAAGATATCTGCGAAGGTTTCCTGGAAATGAAAAACGGTTCAGAAGCAGCTGGGAAAAAAAAAAAAAAAAAAAAAAGTGGCTCTAAAAAGGAAAGATCTCAGATATCCTGTGATTCAAGAGGGAAAGATCTCTGTCTCTTAGGCAGGGCTGTGGAGGGAGCAACAGCAGAAAAAAGGGAATTTTTGTAAGTGGTTTGGTGAGTTCCTTCTGCTAGCTGCACTACTAATCATGTTTTAGGGAGCCCAGAGCACTTTTAAGTGTTCTTCTCATGATTTAAACACAACAAGCAAACAAGCAAACAAACAAACAAGTTCTCCTTTTCCCTTTCGCTATCCCTTATGTATCCCACTGAGGGACAGCATAATATATTCATCCTAAAATGGATTTCTGCAAAATCCTTGAAAATTAGAGCTGACTAAATGTACTTTTTTTTTCTTTTTTTTTTTTGTCATAGAATATGCTAAAAGGGCTTA
This sequence comes from Anser cygnoides, assembly GCF_040182565.1. Classification (NCBI taxonomy): domain Eukaryota; kingdom Metazoa; phylum Chordata; class Aves; order Anseriformes; family Anatidae; genus Anser; species Anser cygnoides. The sequence continues at coordinate 29,005,696 of NC_089875.1, read as the reverse complement.
AAAATGCATCTACCCAATGATATGATTTTTTTTTTCCCCAGTGGTTTCAGTTTCTCACAATCTACTAATGTTATTAGCCCTCTTTCCTTTAGCTGTTCACCCCTCCTTGGCTAACTCTTAACATCCAGCTCCAGGAATGACAGTAGCAGATCGTGCTTCAGAAGCAAGAAGACTAAGTGGAGTATTACAACCTGAATTTAGGTCTTGCTTTTCTTTTTGTCCCTTGGTTGCTTTCTCTAGTATGGACATCTCCATTCATAATTATTTGATTCTATCACACTTCAAAGTAAATCACATTTACTTTTCACAGTTCATTCCCCATGGGCTCACTCCCTGACTATCGCCCACATCATGGCACACCTTAATACAATGACAGTCCTTGAAAAAGTTACAACACTGTCATTGTTAAAAGAAAGAAATGTTAAAGATGTTGTGGCAATGTTAAAAACTCTTGATCTAATCTTCTTTTCTCAGCCCCCTTTGTGTTCTGCTCCCACCTTCTTTCTTCTAAACAACATATATGGACACGCTCTCCTTGGCATATATTGCCACTCCCCAGACCATCTCAGCCTCAGGACCGCTGTTGTTGACTTCCCTAGCTCCTGCCTGCCTGTTTCTCAGCCCTCTTACAGAGGCTCCACAAATAGTCCATCCATCCCATGCCAATATCCCACTCCTCTGCTATGGTACAGAAAGCAGTGGGTGTCCTTAGCTGCAGTTAGCATTCTCACCACTGAGCCTTCTACCTATTCCCTTTGCCCCGTTCAGCTCCCACATCCTTCTATGGCTCCTTGGCATTTGGCGTTCAGCTGCAGCACAGGTTGCTTCCTATTTCTCATCAGGGAATTAAGCTCTTCAGTGGCAATTGCAATAGCACATGCAAAATATTTTTCATGCTAATAGATTGTTCACTCTATATTTTTGATCCTCATCAGATAAGACTATAAATACCTGAAAAACTGGACAAACTCTTGCAACCATTTTTGGGTTACATAGTATGCAGGATTAGACTTGTAAGATTTCCAAAACTTCCTGGCTGACAGAGTGGAAATATTTTAAAAATAACATCTTAGAGTATTTCAGTGTTTCTGCTTCCTCTATTAGCCAAAAACAGGAAATGCAGAAGCATGTGAATCACAGGTTTTGCTGAACTTCAGAAAAAAGTTCAGAGAGAGCATGAAAAAAAAAAAAAAAAGACCAGATTAGAAGTTAATTTCTATTTTCGCCCAAACCAGTTAACCCATCTGCTTTATCCATCCTTCAAAACAACACTGCCTGGCCTATTTTGCATATTTGTAGTGTCTGGTTGAGATAATATGCAGAGAGCAGACAGGTTCCAAAATAGGCTCATACTCCTTGTGTAACCCAGCAAGTGAACATCCTGACATGCAATTATTTGTTTTTCTCTCTTTACCAGTGCAAAACATTTGGATAGTGAGGTTTTAATTTATTTCCATTTACAATGTTACCTAAGGACATATCTTATCTGAGAAAAGCATTACCATTCAAAAGAATATTTTCCCTCTTTTAATAGCTGCCTGTTCAGTGCTAGTTACCTCATTGCATATATAAAGTTAGGACTGTTTCTTCTCATGTGTACCACTGGACGCTGATCAACAACGAGTTTCTCATGCCATTCTATTGCCACTTCCACAGCTCTAAAGTAGGAGCCATCTAACCTTTACATTAGCATTTATTATTCTGAAGATGTGTTCTGCAGTCTATCAGTTAACTCTTTCACCTCACTGCTGTCATACTCTATGCTCAAGTGAAGCACTACTATAAAAGAAATATGCTCATAATATTTTATCTTATTTTTCTAATTATCCAGTCAAATATTTTGTTGTTGATTTTAAGCTTTATAATTATTTTTTCCGCTCTTTATTCTCATCTTGAACACTTATGGCTTCTTACATTTCAGGGAACTTGACCAAACATTTTTCCAACACTCACGTCATGCTGCTCTTATAGACATAGAAACCGTTCTTGGTAAGCTGTGCAATGGGGATAAGGACAACAAAGAATCTCTGCAACAGCTCTGCCCATTGGTGTTTGTGTGATTAGTAAAATTTCACTTTCTTCAAACCAGGATATATTTAAGATCTGACACTGTTTTTTGAGATAATTTTATGACGTCTGGTCCAGAAATGTTCACTGGAACAGATTGCTCAGAGAGGCTGTGGAGTCTTCTCCTCTGGACATATTCAAAACCCACCTAGATGAAATCCTGTGCAGCACGCTCTAGGTGACTCTGCTTGGCTGGGGATTGGACTAGATGATGTCCAGAGGTCCCTTGCAACATCAAATGTTCTGTGATTCTCTGTGATAGTGTTACTTTCTGAAAACTGCATTAAGCATATCATGTTGAAGAGATTTGCCTTCATCAGGAGACAGCATTCAGCAATATTCAATAGTTAACAAAATATTTACATAGAAGTGAGTACAATTTTATCAGTTAATCTGGACTGATTTTTTTTAAACATCTTGCTGACATAGATATAAAATAAACAAAAAGAGTGAACAGAAATGCAAGATACTTAAGTGGTTAATAAAATATCTTTAAAAGAACACCAAAAAGTTTTAGAAATCTTGCAAATACAAATTCTCATCTGGGCATGGCTTGAAAATCTGAATTCAGAGGTTAACATCTTTCTGAATGTTAAAAGCACCAACTGGGTTTTAAATGAAATGCCTATTTTACCACAGCCAAGGCTTTTTGGAAAAATATATAATAAATGTTCAGTCTTACATAATTGATGGCAGCAGCTAATATTGGTCTCATTATTATTGTCATTTAATTATAGTGTAATTCTCTCTAATATTTTTTCAATGTAATTTAACAAGTTATATGTCATCTGATAGCATCAGAAAATGTGTCATTACCCAAGCAATTGACAGTTATGCTGTTTTAAAAAACATTGGCTACCCAACAGCATGATTTATACAGGTGTGCAATAAAGTAATAATGCAAAATACACTTTTTCTAAATCACTGTGGAAAAAAAAAAGGAAGGAGGAAAGGAAGAAAAAGGAAAAAGGAAAAAGGAAAAAGGAAAAAGGAAAAGGGAAAGGGAAAGGGAAAGGGAAAGGGAAAGGGAAAGGGAAAGGGAAAGGAAACAGAAAAGGAAAAGGAAAAGGAAAAGGAAAAGGAAAAGGAAAAGGAAAAGGAAAAGGAAAAGGAAAAGGAAAAGGAAAAGGAAAAGGAAAAGGAAAAGGAAAAGGAAAAGGAAAAGGAAAAGGAAAAGGAAAAGGAAAAGGAAAAGGAAAAGGAAAAGGAAAAGGAAAAGGAAAAGGAAAAGGAAAAGGAAAAAAGAAAAAGAAAAAGAAAAAGAAAAAGAAAAAGAAAAAGAAAAAGAAAAAGAAAAAGAAAGAAAAAGAAAAAGAAAAAGAAAAAGAAAAAGAAAAAGAAAAAGAAAAAGAAAAAGAAAAAGAAAAAGAAAAAGAAAAAGAAAAAGAAAAAGAAAAAGAAAAAGAAAAAGAAAAAGAAAAAGAAAAAGAAAAAAAAAAAAAAGAAAAAGAAAAAGAAAAAGAAAAAGAAAAAGAAAAAGAAAAAGAAAAAGAAAAAGAAAAAGAAAAAGAAAAAGAAAAAGAAAAAGAAAAAGAAAAAGAAAAAGAAAAAGAAAAAGAAAAAGAAAAAGAAAAAGAAAAAGAAAAAGAAAAAGAAAAAGAAAAAGAAAAAGAAAAAGAAAAAGAAAAAGAAAAAGAAAAAGAAAAAGAAAAAAAAAAGAAAAAGAAAAAGAAAAAGAAAAAGAGAAAAAGAGCAGAAGAGAGAGAAAGAGAGACAGAAAGAGAAAAAAAAGAAAGAAGGAAAAAAAGAGAGAAAAGGAGTTCTTTAGTCACAACAGTGTGTTGCTTTATTAGTCAGGGAGACTATTTGTAGTTAATGTTAAGATCAGAACGGCCGTTATCGCATCTCATCTCTCCTTCTGGTGATGTCTGCCTATGAAAGTGTTCCAGAGTCACTCACATATCAGCCCACTAAAGAAAAAGATAAATACTGGTAATAACAGTACTAAAGTGTACACAGGTTCTGCATACACAGCCCAAACTCCAGCCCAGGGAAATATTTCTGGTGACTTTAAAGGACTACAGATCAATTATCTTAGAAACTACAGAATATGTAATAAAACATTTTCAGAAATGCAAAATAGAGAGACAAATAGGCAAATTCAATGTTTACTTCCCAAAACAGCTGCTGACTTTCTTTGAGGCTATACAGACAGAGCTCTGGTGGTAAGACCCTCATTCTTTGATAGGAATAAAACATGGATATTTCAAAATTTCTCACAAAGAACTATTTAAAAAACACTCAAGGTAATTATAATATAATATCCCATTTTGATATAATATAATATCCCATTATAATATAATATCCCATTTTGATGTTAATATTTTTATGTTTATATATATATATGTTAATATTTTGATGTTTAATATATTATTAATATTTTATTTTGTGAGGTAATATATAATCCATTGTATTAGGGAAAATATAATACAGAAGCGAAAAATCATTTCAAGTGAAAATTGAAACCCCACAAATGTTGAAATGGATTATTTTGACATTTTCTGCTGGGTTTTCTTTCAAAAGAAAATTTAGGTGAAATCAAGTAGAGTGTTTGCCATGCTATTTGGTTCCAGTGGAACCACAACTTCTGAAAGAAGTAGTTCTTTAAAAGTTCCTCTGGCCAATCTGTGGCATGAAGATCCTGTCTCTCTTTGCTTGCAGACCTTCCTCTGCCCCAGACCCCTCTGAACAGCAGCAGTCCCCAGCAGCTCACAGCTCTGCTGTCTCCTCAGCATTCTGCCTTCAGACCACCACCATAACTCACATTCAGAAAGCCCTCTTCTCCAAAGAGCTGTGCTCCACAGCAAAACAATCCTTCTTCAAAAGCAAAACAGAACAAAAAAAATGCAATCTTGATCTTTAAGGAAAGCCTGGAAGCTTTTATTTGTTATAATGACTGAAAAGTTTAGGTAGCAGCTTCATGTTCCCATGACTCACAGGAAAAGACAGTAGTGTCACACTAGCATTACCACTAAAAATAACTGACACGTAAAAATAAATAAAACAGTACTTTATCTGATATCTTTTAACAACAAGATGAATACTTGTGCAGTAGGTGGTAAGCTGAAACACATCATATTTGATATGAGAACACTTAACCTCATGGGGACTGAGACAATAATGCTATACAATCATGTCTCTAGGGTCTAATTTGACTGTAAGATTTAAATAACAATTCTATATCCCACTTGAACTTGAATGTGTTCTGCTCAGCAGGAAGGCAGCAGAAACTTTAAAGTTCAGAAAGTGTATGCAAAAGCTGTATGCTCACTTGTAAATGTCTTCATTCACATCTGGCAAAGTTGCTGCAAAAGTATTGGGCCTGTGTAACCAGAAACTTCATTATTTATTTGGTCCTTAAATGGTCAGGAAATGAACTTGAACTTTTCAACACCCACGTTTCTGTCAATGATGTGAAAGAGCTTTTTTTTTTTTTTTTTTTTTTAAGTTAAGGGTTAAATACAAATTGCAAAAATTATTCCATAAATCAGATCACTAGTCTATTTAGCTGTACAAGGGGAAATGCTTTCACACACATGATTAAACCAGGCATATGTCAGATATAGGCAGTTAATTTTTCCAATACTGAGAAATTAAAAAAAATCACAGACTGCGCTGTGTTGCAGTCATTTTGCTTTTGCAGTGTATCTCCCTAACTGGATATCAGTCAAATTTTGTTTGCCATCTGATGGAAAACAGGATTCTTAGTTTTTGGTTAACATCTTACTGGGAGGAAGGAGATTGATAAATCTAGGTAAACAGAGTGGGTGGAAAAAGAATAAAAAAAAATAAGAAAGAAAAAGAAGAAATACTAGAAAACATAGGCTTATATGAGGAGTGGTGTCTTTCTCCTTTTGCTAACCTTCCACAAACATTTGAAAGAAACTGTGTGAACACTGAGTGAGATAAGAACATATATCTGCACAAGTATTTTAACCAGGTTAGTTTGTTTGGAATTTCCAAGTCAGAAAAAGAAGATGATTTGAGACCTCAGCATTAGTACTGATTTTCTCTCATCTCTTTCATATCATCTTCCTTTTTGCTTTTTGTAAGGATGAACGTCCACCAGTGTAGGTGTTCAGTAAAGGACATTCCTGTCTCATATTGGATAAGATCTTAAGCAATTGCATGATGTGTCAGCTTGAAAATATTCTCTCCAACTTCAATTTCTCTTCAGTTTTCTTAGTAAAACATCCGATCTCAAACCTAGGCTCCCTTTCCTTCATAATCATGCCCCCATTGCTTTTGTGTTTCTTGGCTGAAGTTGTCTGGATCTACTTGATATCACTTAAGAAGGATGAAGTAAAAAAATACCTTTCCATCTCAACACAAGACTCCAGCATCCATCATGAAAATGTTTGTGGGCCAATAACAGGGAGTCACAGAGTCAGTTCCTTCTAGGGCTGCACAGTGAATTTTGTTAACTTCAGGAAAACAGCAGAAGCTCTGTCTACTACTCCTGTTTTACCTCAGAACACAAGCCTGGAAGCTTCCCCACCTTTCCTTCCTATCCGTGTGCCACCAAACATCGCAGACATCCTCCTGGGAAAAGCCTTCAAGGTCAGAGGTTGTGGAACACCTGCTTTGTGGTCTTGTGCAGGAAGGTAGTTTTGCAATAGGGTGGCAGATCTTAGCAAAATTGGCCCTTCAAGCACTCAACCGACTGCTTACCACTAGCAGGTTCCTGGGAGGTCTTCCAGTTCCAATCTTGCAGAAGATGGTCCAAGGTCTGATCTACCACAAGCATGTACAGCTTGGAGAAGTGGGAATGCCCAAGGAACCCAGTGAATGGGCATGGAAGCAGAAAGCTTTTTGCTTACTATATCAGCTCCAACCTCACAGCTGCATTCACCAGCACATCAAATTCATTCAAAACCCAGGGCTTCACAATCCTTCAGTGGCATACCCCTTACCATAGGCATTTTACATTTTATCAAGCAAACTCTCTGCTTTACCTCTACACATGCAGTAAATCTTCATGACATTTTGAATTAACTTTAGTACTGAAAAGGGACTTTCTTTCTTTGTGGAAGCAGATTTGCTTGTGTAGAAAGAAGACATAGAACTGGTTGTGGAGGGATTCTGTGGGGGCTCTAACACCAGTTTGCCAAGAGTCTGACTCTTCTTTGCAGCATGGTACCAGCACATGATACAATGAACACAGACTAAATAAACAAGAAAAAGCTTTGTCAAAGTTCTTTTTTTTTTTTTTTTTTTTTTTAAATTTATACACTAATTTCCAGGAAAGTGTACAGACCACTTGCTCCAACAAAAATACAGCCATTGCAATTTATAAATAGAGTTACTTTTTTTTAATTTAACCTATTGCATACTTGATACCTCTTTACAATCATGCTAGTCCAAACATTGCAGATGACCTCACATCTCTTATGTGTCTCTGAAGACTTTTTTTCATTTACTTTGTCTTCAACAAAACATGCAGCATACTGATGACAGCAAATAAAAACTCTACTTCAATATTTTTTTTTTTTGTTTAAAAGGTGAATGCAACTGCATAATTGCTCTAATTTTACTGGGGGCATTTTACTTTTTTCTTTCACCTAAAGGGGAAAACAAAACCAAGAAGAATATATATCGCCCAATGAAGGATATTAGAAATTGGAAGAAAATATTTATTATGTGGAAATAAAAACAAAGCAGCAGGTAAATCTTTGTCTTGGCAATCAAGGAACATTAGAAGTTAAAATAACTCAGAACCTGAGCTGAGTTTGTTCTTGCTCTGTATATCATTAAATCAAGTTGTAGTTCATTTGCCTACATAAGTGGAGTCAGTATGCTGACTAATGTCAGGATGCTTTGGAAAATAAGGTACAAAAAACACTGCCCTCAGTTTTCAACCAGGTGAAAGTGCTGACTCCAGGGTATCGGCCATGCAAGTAACAGGAACTGAAATAACCATATATTCATAATGGAAGGAGCCAACTGTGTGTAATCATGAGAGATTGAAATGTTGTCACTATTGTGAATTTCTGAAATAACATAAAAGCCCAAGGAGCACATGTTTTTAAATTTACTCAGGCAAAGATAGCGTCATATGTCTGGAGATCAGCAAGTATAGCAAATGAGAGAAAGAAAAAAAAAAAAAGAAAATTGGTTCATTAACCTAACCCATAAAGCACACAGGGTCTTAGAACATATTTTGAAGGAACAGATAAATAAAGACATGGAACTGAAGGAAATATTGGATATAGTGTGGTAGGAAATATACTAAAAAAAGATCTAGGCAGACCAACTTAATAGCTTCCTTCGATAAGATAGCCGATTTTCTAGACAAAAGAAATGAAGTCGATCTCATCTATCTAGACTTCAGTAAAACGTATGGTATGGTGCCACATGGGAAATTATTTGTTAAGCTGGAGAAGATAGGGATTAGTAGAGGAATTGAAAGATAGGTAAAAGACAGTCTCAAAAAAGGACAGCAAAAGATAGTGTTGAAAGGAAAAGTATCGTGAGGGTTACCAGTTGGCAGTGGAATGATTTATGGATCAGCCTTGGGTTTGATCTTCTTATTTCATTTATGGCCATGACACAAATATTAGGAATGTGGTGATACTACATAGACTGGCACTATCAATATGAGAGAGAGAGGGGATATCATGCAGAGAAAGGCTGGATGATAGTAAAGACAGGTGTAATAGGAGTGGGATGAGAAGCAATATTTTGAAGATAATGAAGTTAGTCACTTACCCCCAAAAGAAGACGATGCATTTGGAAACTAATAACAAAAATCAGGAATCGGTTAGAAAAGTCTGAGCTGGAGAGGGACCACATGTTAACTGTCATTCACAGCACAGCTTGGAGTGACCAGTGAGAAGCTGCAGTAAAAAAAGGGCACCTGAGATCTTGGGATTCATCAAGAGGTGTATTTTAAGTAAATAGAAGAGGACTAGATCCATTTTGAAAGCCACTGGTGAGACACCACCATAAGCACGGATACAGTCCTGTTACACAGTCTTGGAAAAGATGTATTTAAACTGGACCAGATTGCTACTGGCCAAGAGCTTCTAGCTGAAAGAGTGTGAACAAGATTTCAAGTCTCAAAATATTGTCTTACTGCTTCATAATGAACATGTGCAGCCTCATTTCTGAAAAAAAAAAATAGTATTGCAAGCTTTAATGAGAAGAGAGAGCAATGTAAAAAGGACCTTTAAAAACCCTCTGTAAAATTATTGGAACAAACCCACTTTTGTCCTACTTTTAAAAGCAGCCCACAGAACTCTTCCCTGGAATAGAATTAGTTTTTTATATCCACAGGCTCCACAGAAGACAAATACCTATTCTTTCCAGCTGCAACACCTAACAAACCTGGGCCATATGCTGCTATAGATTTTAAGATTGTTTTCTCTGGTAAGGGGAGCTGGGCATAAAAATTGCTGGTGTGATATATCCCTCTTGCTGTTGCATGGCAGTAGATGAAAGCAGGGTTGGTGTAAAACTACTGAGTCTAGCATTTGCTTATGTGGATGATTTGCCATTTCAGGACAGGCACCCCAAATGTCTATGTCACTCAGAGGGTAGATTGCAGCTGAAATAAAGTAGACACATTTAAGCATATCATTTTCATTCAACCACTGTGAGCAGAAATCCTACTATCAACATTCTAACTGCCATTCTCTGCAGAGTTTTTTTTTTTTTTTTAAGAAATCATACAGAGATAATTAATACACTATAAAAATCTGATGACTTCAGTTATTGTTTCTCTTGTTTTAAAGATAAGCCATTGCAAAAAGAAGGATGGGAATGAAAAGACAACATTCATAAGAGAAGTGAACTGAGACAATATCTTATGAAAAAAAAAACAAAAACAATGCTTTTTGGGCACACTCAGTTAAACACTCCTTTTAGGTAATTTTCTTAGAATACCAACCTTTACAGTAAAATTAAACTGATCAACAATAATTTGTCATCATTCAAGGAAGCAAGCCAGGAAAAAGAGGATTTCCAATATCTATCCAAAGAGACAGCTGTAGTCAACGGATTTATTTATAAGAATATTATTTGGTAGCAAGGAACTTACCATGGCTGAATGTAAAAAAGTATTTTTGATGAGTTAAAGAGATTAAGAAAAATCAGGCAGATTTTGACAGAGAATGGTGTGTAAATGAGAGGTGTTATCAGTCTGAATCTGGCAGCTCCATTTTTGTTATGGTGAAAAATATCAGTATTATTTACTAAGAAGATTAGGGCTGAATTGGAAGAGAGGCTGGTTGTTGTGTGGAGATTGAGATAAGATAAAGGATTTTACCTTCTATACACAAGCCAAATGCAATACACACAGGACTGTTATCTCCAGCTCAGGCCTAGCAGAGGTATATTAAGATGTACATTGTAATTACCAGTGGCAGGAGTAGATTTCATAAAGACTATTTTAAACCCTAATAAAATGCTGGCCTTTAATTATACAGCTTTGAAATATTTTTCTTAGTTAATTGCAACAGGAAAAAAAAAAAGTAGAAAAAAAAAACAAACATGAAACACCATCTAATATATGAAACTGATTCTTGCAGAAAAATCATGAGCAGAGCAGGCAGTCTTTGCCTGCTTCATTCTGTGATTTGAATCACAGAGACAACTGAGACTGCTAAACACCTTCCTCATTTTCCTCCTGTTATTCAGAAAGCAAGATTAGCAAGGACTAGGGAAGGTGGGGGCTGGAAGGGGAGGAAGAGTAAATCTTCTTTCCATGACATAATTAATTAGTTCCAAAAAAGAGCTGTACACTCATGAATCACTCCTGGTTGGTGGTGACAGTTCCAGGTCCTCAGTATGCAATGGTGTGTGCGACAGGCTGAGAGGGATGATATTATTTTTATCACTGAGAAGTATCCAAAGGAGAAGAGCAAACCATGAAAGTTTTATGTTTAGCACAAGGCCAGTTTGGGTTTGTGTAAGAGCTCACAAGAGATTGACACTGTCAATAAGCAATTTTCCCTGTGGAAACAAATCTGGTATTCTGGAGAAAAACAAAACAAACAATCAGAACATCTCCTCCTCTCCCCCTACCCCCACCTCCCACCCCTTACTCTTCTTGAAGATATTTATTATTGTTGTATATCCCATAACAGCAGTATACCCCACAGCAATCCTCTTTGGATCTTAATACTGCACTGTTAAGAAACAAGGAAGGGCGCGAACTTCAGGCTGCACAAGGATTCCTATGCATCTCCTCCAAGCTTCAATTTCTGCTTCTGCTAAGGGGAATATTTCTGCCCTGTTTCAGTTCTTGCAGTGACGATCCCTTGCGTTCCCACCTCTTCAAAATAGAGAAAATTTCTGTGTTCAAAACATCACAAAAACACTTACATGGGGTTAAAGTCCAAAGTTATTTTGTGATTTCCATTTTCACATCAGCAAAAACCCTATATTATGTGCACATCTCTATTTCTTTTTGTTAATTCAACAGCACAAACATGTACTATAACAAATGTATGTGCTCATTAGCCCATCCTCTGTTCAGTTTACTCTTCATGCAACTAAAGACAAAATAAATGCCCTTAGACTTCACTGTCCTGAAGAATATATTTTAGTGCATTTTGGTGATACATTTCTGCTGGAAATTATGGAGACTGTGCTTACACAGCTGGCTTTTCATGCTGTTACTGCCATAAGCAGCTAATTAAATTATTACTGACTCTCTACTGCTCAGTGAGTTGCTTTTGGTAGCACCACATCATAAGACCTTCAGTTTTGCTGTTTGTATAAGGCTGCATCATCTTGTACAGCTACCTCGGTCCAATTTCTTGTAACCATGGTGAAAAATATGATGGGATATTAATGGATTAATAATTGTATCACGAAAGAATAATCCTGTGTAAAAACAAAGTATTTTTCATGAAGACACGACAGGGATACATTGCACCTAAAAACATGAACAATTCACTAGTTTTCTGATGCACCTTTCTCTCTACATACGCAGTGGGGATCCATTCTTGTGTGTGTGGCGGAACAGTATCTGAGAAATAGGCTGAGGAGGCGCTCCAACAGGGATCTTGCAAAATCCTTTGTCTTCCTTTCTTTGATCTACGAAGTTCAGTTTCCCCGTATTTAATGGAACAGACCCAGAAAACCAGCAGCCCATGCAACTAAGCTTTCCTTTATGCAGAATTAAAAACACCTATAGACACTGAGGCCTATAGGTTACTAGAGACAGCAGTTACTAATGACTCAGATACAGTGATCAAATCTAAGCAATAGATCACTACAGATGGAGAAGGAAAATTTTTCTGCAACTGTTCCCTGAAGAATGCTGGACTTCGGAGCTCTGCCTACAATGCCAAAATTTGGATGCATCAGGTCTCCACTGTTGTGGTCTACTAGTCTTAGAATTAGTTGAGGCACTAATTTGTAGGCTACAAGTTATAGACAGCTGGCCATGACAGGAATTGCATAAAAAAAATAAAAAACAAAAACCAAAAAACTCTATATGCTATATGCATATGCTATATGTTATTGCATTTACATCTGGCCTATTAAAGGTGATCTGAATATAGTACATGTCTTGGTTTAAATGTTAAGTCACACTTGTTTCTGTCTATATTAATACCAAAATAATTCCAACTGTGGTGGTAGGCCATAGTGGACCACTGCAGGCAGCTGCTGCTAGGTAATGTCATTGCTAGAAATACATCCAGTACATCAATCCAGTCAAATTGCTCTCTGACTCCTTTCTTGTCCCTGAGCCGGTACAGCTACTTCCCTTCTCCCATTGGCTAGCCGGCAGTATGGCTTTGAAAGTCTGGCCCTGAAACAGTTTAGCAAGAATCATATTTAAACAGAAGTAGCAAATAATTCATTCAGCTTCATAAATGCCCTGAATAGATAAGGCCCAGATTCTGCGTGTCAAGAGGTCACTCAAATCAACAAAGTGATGCTCTTTTCCTGTGCTTCCAACCAGTTTTTTCTGAACTAAAACTGCAGTGTACTAATAGGCTTGGATCCATTAGAATCGCTCACAGTTCATCTTCTTTCTTAGTTGCTAGTAGCCAGGCAGTGTAGAAAATCCATTGCCTGTGCAGTAAATACTACACTCTGCTGTAGATGAGTCATCCATCCATGAACATAATGCTAAACACAAAAATGATACAGTGTTTTTGTAAACTGGATAAATTGCACTTTAATGTGCTTTCTGGAAAATGACCATTTAGAAAACAAATGCATTTGTTTGTTCCATGGTCAGAAGTAAGTACCCATAGACTTCTTGCAATGTAGAATGTATTAAGCATACCCTTGAAAGCTGAAGAACTAAAATACTGCGCTTTACATTAAAGTTAAAACCACAAGCAAGAAAAAAATATGGCAAGACCAGAGGAATATTTATATCTCATTAGCTATATTTCCTTTCTTTTTTTTTCTTAAACAAAATTGACTGAAAATGATCATTGTCTTCAATCAAAAATAATGAATTCCAAAAGCAATATGTATAATAGCTTTAGTGCTTTGGGGTAACAGAAAGCTGCTGATGGAAGTGTAAATAAATAAATAGTCTTTAGGTGAAGCCTTCCTGTCATTTCATATTTTAATATTTCTTTACAGACCTTTCTACAATTAATGCTAACGAGCTACCTGTGAACAAATACCCAGCCAAGACTCCAGCTCCCCTTCAGGATGACGACAAGTAGAATCCATATGACCTAAAAAGTTTCAGGGAAAAAATTCTTTCTCAAAAACAGAAGAAAACAAAACAAAACAAAACCCCAGCTACCCAAAACTGCTACAGAGAGCACAGGTACTTGTTCAAGATCAATGTTTGCTGCAAGTTAGAAGGCAATATTAGGGTGTCTGAGCAGTACAGACTAGATTTAAGATACCCTTTTTTCAGGTATCACTGAAGTGTATTTTTAACTCTAAGCATTAAAAGCTATGGGAAATGAGTTTCTTACATATTACTATCAAATATAATTTTCCTAGTATATTCCTGATGGTTGACTGACATTAAAATTACAATTAAAAGCTCTGTAGGTCATTGAAAATTCCAAAAGTGAGCTATATTCCTTATTCCTCCATATTCCAGAACTAAGTGATATTCCTCATGACTGAAAGTCAATCTTTGGTTCCTTTCTTCACCTGAGAAAGTGCAGCTGCAGTAAGGACTTTTACTTTTGGTGTCTCGCAAATAGCACATTAACACATTGGATCACCCTAAGGAGCCTGGGAGCTGAGTGAAATCACAGGATGCTCTCTTCTCTTTGATTACACTCAGCCTTGAACCAAGGATCCTGTCAACAACCGTGCACTTTCTGTGTGGCTCTGAGCACCCGTTGCTCTTTGCAGATTTTGTGGTGCTTGGAGCATTCAGTATCTTGCAAGAGAAGGCCTTTAAAAAGAAAATTGTTTTTCTTTCCCCAAAACAGAGCTTTTGTGCTGGAAACACAACATACATAGCTGTTGCATTTGTATGAGAGCAATACACTGAAATTTGAATAAAATATATAAAGACAGATAACTTGGTTGAAGCAATTAAATCTTTCTAGTATGATAAATACATTAAGCGTGATTAAATCCATAATCCTCAGCATAGGAAGAAGATTTGGAAAAAACACAGGATGAATGGTTGCAAAAACCTAGGAATACTTAAATGTAATTTAAGCACACTTTGTCTCCATTTTGGAATTTCTAGTGACTTGCAAAGATTGCAGTTTGAACCTCAGCTACCAAAGTTATTTAGTATGCTAAAGTCATCTCCAAAATTTCCTGACTGCACATACACACACACGCGCGCACACAAACACACACACACACAAAAGCTATCTCAAAGGCCATAAGGCAGAAATCTTGTTTCTAACTTTGGCTGAAAGTAACAATGTTGGTCGTGTCTTTGTGGGCTCAATGTGCTGTTTGGTTGTTGCAGAAAAAAGAGGATTCCTTACTGTTCCAGCTATGATTACATGCTCAGATACTATCTTGATGGCTTTAGGAGACATCCATGTGTGCAGTGGGGTGCGACTGGTTGACACAAAATAATTTTTTTTCCAATTTGTTCCATGGTGACAGTAATTCAGACAAGAAGATGATTTTGTGTTCTACTGTTACCTTCTACCTATCCAATAACTCGAAGATAATACAATGGATATTTACAAAGATTTTTCTTCATACACATATATATATTTGAAAATTCAGTAAATGAAGTATAATTGCTCATTTCAAAAAGATTCTGCTGTGCACAGAATTATTTACTCTACAGAAATGTTGTCTCTGGCATTTTTTTTAAATTGTATTTATGTGTAAATGAACTATACTGCAAATGTTGTTATTTTTCACGTATATGCATGTCATTTCTTAAGTACCATCTTTTTTTTCTCTAAATATGAGTTATGACTTTGGCATGTACTGAGCACCTCTGACACCCAGTTCTTGGCAGAGGGTGCTCAGAAGAACCCTAAAAACTCAACATTTGTCTGGGTTGACTAAACAGATTTTTCTTTTACACCAAAGAACAATGTGTGTCTTGGAAGGGCAGAATAATTTAGGTTATTGAATTACCTGCTCCTGTCCTCAGTTTTGGTAAACTGCAATGGGATTTCTGGGGAAAAAAATACTCCCAAAAAGCTATGAAATAAAAAAAACATGTCTTTTCCACTGTCAGTAATGTGGTTCAGCTAAGGGCTGAGCACTCTCTAAAAGGTGTTGAGAGTTTTCAAATCCTTACAGGTTTTAAACCTGTAAATGAGATCTCTGGTAAAATTGCTTAGGAAATTGTTCCACCAATAAATATCTAACTCCAAACCCAGGTATCAGTAACATTAAAAAAAAATATGTTGTTCGGGATTTTTTATCGAATGACAGAATATTTCAAATTTTCAACCCTGTGGGGTCCTTGCATCTTGCAAATGTGAGTAATAAACAAACAAATGCATTCAGTGAAGTGGAATGATATAACAGCAGTCAGCCTTTCCAATTGCTTCCCCTGATTTATGGTTGTTACATCAGATTTATCAGAATGACTCATCTCTAATCCAGACTTTTTAGGCAGTGAAGAGATCCTCAGCCACATTCTTTGGATACCTGAAATAAAGTCATATGATAAAGATTGATCGGCAGTACACTGAAAGCTTTACACTTCATTTTCTTTTTCTAGGGAGCTGACAAACATTTTGAACAAACACAGAACCTTTGCTAACCCGTGCATGTAAAGTATGTCAAGCAAGAGTCATGATTATCCAAGATTACCTTTTGTTAGCTGTTGAAAAGAAAGAAACGAAATTCCATGCACCTCCACTCAGCAACACCTCGAGGCCCTTAGTAATGAAAACATCTGCAAGATTCAATTGTGTTCCAGTGGATCTTCATTTGCAGACTGATTGACACACAGGAAAATGATGCCGCTTGTACTCTACATCCGGGTCACCATCCTGCAAGACAAAGTTCAAGGAATACTGAGGAATCAAGGTGGTTGAGATGCTCTGATGGCTCTCAACACTTCTTTCACATTCCAGCCCCAAAGTAGACAAACAGTACTAGAATTCCATTTCTAGTACTAATGGCATACTACTAGAATATGCATCAAATACTTCTCTTTTAAAGCAAGTAGTGTGCAGGTATTTGAAGAACCTGTATGAAAGTGAAAAGACTTGGCAGCCTTCTCCACCCAGAAAGGCTGGAATCTGCCCTACTAGGTATGGCACAGAATTTTTGCCTGTACCCAGAGCATCAGGAACAGCCGAGAAGTGATCAGGAAGCACCTAGTGTGTGTTCTCCAAACAACATCCTGGCTGCCTTCCATGCATATGGAGAGCTCAGTCAAATCTCATTGGTTTTAGCTGACAGCTAACAAGAAATTTCCTCACAATGTGAGGAATTCACATCTGCAGCCAAGTGAAGACAGTCAGGATTAACCAGATGTCCACCAACCCAAATAAATCCACTCATCAGGATTTTGCAGGGGGTATAGACACTTTAATTTGCCTATTCAACAAATTGTGTCTTTATGATATAACTAGTTAGTTTCCACACAGCGATTCCATCACCAACGCTGTCTCTTGTAAATAGCGTAAACACTTATTGTGTAAATTACTGATTGTTATTTTGCAAACAAAACCCTGGAAGACATGTTTAGGAATCACCTTGCAGCTGCGGCCAAAAGATCACTATTAAGATGTACGAAACCAGTGAGAGAGCAAGCTGCTGGCAACAATTTATTTTACCTCAGGGCATTTTGGATGACTCAGTCTTCTATTAAATACTGAGCATGAACCATCAAAACAGATGCTGTCTGGCAGATATGTCTCACTGCAGTACTGTTCCAGGACTAACCTACTTAATAAGCATCTTCTAGCACACTGTTTTTACAGCAGGTAACCAAATCTATTTTAAATGAGACGAAAGAAAGAGATTTAATCCACCCATCAACTCCAGCAGATTATTCTCATGCACATTGCACTCACACATTGTAGGAATTATACCGAAACAAATCTTTACACCTCACCTAACTATCTCAGCTATACTGTTCTAGCCAGTATCTTATTCCATAACAAATATTAGATCATTTTTCATCATCAACCAAAGAACTGAACTCAACAACATGAATTAAGAACTTTTTTCTTACTTGATGTTCTAACTTGCACAGCAGGATATAAAAAGCTCTTAAGTTGTCTGCATTTCTCTATACAGTCACATCAGTTGTCTCACCTTACTCACCCACTAGTGAATGAATTCTTACAGTCTTCCATTACCACTTCTACTACTATTATCATTTCCATGAGTATGAAGCAGATCTTGTCAGGACTAAACACCATTTCATAAACCCTATCTGCATTTAATTAAATGACACTGCCATCCCAAACAGCTTACAAAGTACTTTAATTGCACTTCAGAAGATATTGATAGAAGGGGCAACGTCTAGATTTAGTCCTTTTGTTCCCTGGGAAGAGAGATAGACATTAAGATCCATTGCTTCTGTGCTATGGTGTCAGGCTTAAACAGAACATTTTTTCAGCAGGCAATGAGAGGCTTGCCATCACCATCTTGTCCTGATCCATACCATGACATCAAAAAGAGCTGAAGTCTGTGTTCACTTGCTTTCATTTATTGCAATGTCCTCCTCAAAGTAGGTAGAGGGTATAGGTTATCTTCTTCTTTTGTTTTGCTTGTGTGGCTGCCATGCTCCTACAACTGCTGCTGTGACAGTCCCAAAGTCAGTGCAGTGTCATCTTGATGAGGATGAGATGAATCCCTGCAGAGTCCAGGAAGCTTCAGCTGTGCGCAATTGCATTTGATGGGACTCCTGGGGTGAGGTTCTGGCTTTGAATGCTCTGACATGGTGCTGACACAACACTGTCAACACATGGAGGGTGCACAACTTTCAGGCTGGCAGGAACAGGCTGCAGCAATCCAAAATGTACACACTCTGAACTTCATGAAAAAGGACACAATATATATGCTCAAGGCTGCCATTGGTGATGGGACAGCAGTGTTTATACCACCTTCAACCCAGTCAAAATCAAACACTGCTATGTAGCCCTTTCTCCCCCCAGACATGCCCAAGTCATCATGCTGTTCTTGTTGAAGTTTCTCAAGACAGGCAATTTAACATTCAGAACAGTAATATACAAAAATCGACTCTATAGCATAACCTGAAGAAAAAAAATTGCAAATCAGACATTGTCTTTCATATGGAAAAAACAATGCTGTGATGATTCTGATTGAGTGATTGATTGAATGATTACTTTATAATGATGCTTTATATGCTGTGCTTGTTAATTTAACTACTTGTTTACAATAGGCACTTATAGGTAATATCATAAATACATAATGCATCAAGAGTGATTGTATTTTGCTGCATAATGCAGAGAGGAATATTGTACTGCCAAAATGAGTAGTTATGTGTATTTTATCAGGCTACCATTTCATTAGCTAGATGAGGCTTGGCCACTGGACATAAGAGCTTGTACTTATTACTCTAACTGTGGCACTCAAAAAAAAAAGTTCATTGTAAGATAAAAGGAAACACCTCCTTAAATCTTGGCTCTCTTGCATATATTCATTTCTGCTCCTGCACTTTATTGTTGCCAGAGGTATATCTTCTCTGATAATGGTGATAATAGGAGCCAGCTATGACTAGCAAAGCTATTTTGCTTGATGTATTAGCACTTCCATTTTAGAATAATCCTACTAGCATGATTCTGTAGTATTTACAATTTTTATAAGTACCGATTATATTTTCAAAGTCAAAGTGGGATAAAATTAGTGCATTGTATCCAGTTGTTGCTGCTTTCTATAGTAGTCAGCCATACATATTGAACAATGCCATACAAATGTAATTTTGAGAAGTAAGAGCTTGATTCTTTAAAAAAACACTTACATAGGCAGTATGAGCTCTTGCTGAGGATCTTCACCATGTGAATATTGTGCAGAGTCTAGTTAATAAAGAAAACCTGAGTTACACATATACACAGGGGCCTATAGGTGGAGTTCTGGCAAATGAGCATTTTTTTTCACCACTGAAGTCCATTCAGCAGCCAATAAAACCATATCTCATAAAACCATTTGCACATTCTGCTTCTTCTCAGGGAATAATATCTGTATATCTAATTTGCTAATGTCGATAGGTGAGTACCTTTGGCTACAGGCAGTGAGTGGGATTTGGGAAGAGAGGTTTCTGTAAGGCTTGCAGTTCCATATGGGAATGATAGATGACTTTCAGCAGCACAGATTTTCTAACAAATGACATTCCAAAACAGAGCCTTATAAAGTACTCATAGCTAATGCTAATAATTTTCTCTTTGCCAGTTTAAATATCCTTCTGAGTCTCTCATACCCTTACTGGTACAGTACCAAAATTAGCAAGCTAATGTCACCACTCCTTGTAGATAAACACATGTGTAAAGTGTCAGGCATAAGGAGGAGATTACAGAACACATATTTCTAAGTACCACTTATGAATACAACACATGTAGCTCATGGAGTTGTTGACTTCATCTAAAGAGGAAAGCAAGACTTGCTACCACAGTGGATTATGTCATTAGCCAAACTGGAAAGTAATCATTCCTTACAGCTGCCAGAGCCTGTCTCTGCCCTGGAGCTCCTGTTTTCCTGAAGAATAATATTATTACTAAATTAATATAAATATTGTGAGAGTGAAAGTTCAAAAAAAATGGGTGACGTACACATTTTATGCATACATCTTTTGCAGCTTAGTGAACAAGGACAGGAGTAAAAGTAAGAGAACAGAAGAGAAGCAGAAGAACTCAGTTCTGGCCAAGCTAAATCAAAGCTTAAGACAACACATCTTCTAAAGAGATGATAGGCAGATAAATTGAAACACAACAATGATGCAAGGACACATTCCAGGAATGGAAATGCAAATTTGCAATACTCTAGCATAAAAATATTTCAAAGAGAGCTGTCTGCAATTTTTTCTCCAGGTTTCGTTTGGCTATTTTTTTTTCCTAAAGGCCGAAGGACCATTTTTGCTTAAAGTTGTTAACAAGATGAAGTGCTTATCATAGAGGGGAATGTAGAAAGTGAGAGGTCAGAAAGCAGCAGTGTTTTGTGGGAAAAGGGTAAAGGATGTAACCTTTGTAGGGATTAAGAGGTTTGATCCAGGGTTTGCTAAAGGCAGAGGAGAAAAAAGCCAAACAGCTGTTTTGCTGCATGCCTTTGCAGCTGAGTCAGGCTAAAGATTTGGAGAAGGACAGGCATCAGAGGGGAGGAAGCAGGCGCACAAGTTCCATCTGGGTAAGTGACTGGGTGCAAGACAAATATCAGGAAGGGATGTGGATAAAAATTGTGTCAGTGACACTCTGCTAAGCTGTGTCTGCAGTGTGTGCAAAAGACCCAGAGAAGGAACACAGGAAGGCTGATGTCTTAGACCAAATGCCTGGTGGAGGGGAGGAGCTGATGGGGCTGGAAGCAAGGACAGAGTGAGAGGAAAAGGTAGAGGGGAAGTAAAGTAACAGCCGAAGAGATGGAGCAGGACAAGGGGACAGTCTGTGGAGGGACAACAAGATGGCGAATCCACTAGCTACCAAGAGCAACACAATGGCATCCACACTCTGCAATAAGCCCCGCATGTGTGCAGCACAAGTGCAAAAAGCCATGCCATAATGGGTTTAAACAGGCTAAGATGGCAACAACAGGCATGATTTGTGAGGAGGAGGGTCTATTCACTCCAAGTTCTGTGAGCAGAGTTCTGCAAGATTTTGAGTACAACAGAGGTGAGGAAAAGCTATTGGGGATCTTCCACGAAATGTTCAGTGCCTTGACACTTCCACCCCTAAAGCAAAGTCTAAAGCTTTTCCCTCTGAACACTTCTCAGCTTCACTCAGAAGCTTGCAGGGGTAACATCCACTTCACTGTTTCTTGGACATCAACAGGTGGGAAACAGTGGAGCAAAACCACAATTCCTCTTCCTCTTCAGACTTTTCGCTCTATGCTGGAAGTGAGAAAGAGTTTTGTTTTTCTTATATTGTGTTGGAATCATAGAAACATTCAGGTTGGAAAAGACCCTTAAGATCATCAAGTCCAACCATCACCTAACACCGCCAAGTCCACCTCTAAACCCTGTCCCTATGCACCACATCCATGCATCTTTTCAGTGCCTCCAGGGATGGCAATTCTACTACCTCCCTGGGAAACCAATTCTAATGCCTAACCACTCTTTCCATGAAGAAATTCTTACTGATATCCAATCTAGTCCTCCCCTGGAGCAACTTGAGTCCATTGCCTTTCATCCTATCACTGGTCACAGGAGAAAAGAGACCAACATCCTCCTCACTGCAACCTCTTTTCAGGTAGTTACAGAGCGATGAGGTCTCCTCTAAGTGTCCTTTTCTTCAGATTAAACAGTCACAGTTCCCTCAGCTGCTCCTTGTATGTCTTGATAGAATCATAGAATCATTTATGTTGGAAAAGACCTTTAAAACTTCAAGTGTGCCAGTTCATTGTTTCTGCTTAACTTTTAGCAGGCAAAGAAAAGGATTATCTGAAATCTCAAAGGTCCGTTATTAACTGGAGGTGCTCCAGTCCTTACTTCTTGACAGATGGAACAATACAATTTATTCTGTCAATAGGTTTCTTAAAAACCAAGTGAATCATGTCACAAAATGGACTTCTTCTACTCCTCGTTTTTTTTTTTTTTTTTTTTTTTTTTTAGTGAAGTACACTTCCTATCCACTTCATCTGAAATGCTCTATAGGCTAAGAGTGTAGCAACTTTTGTAGAAAAATTTTGGGTGCTTTGAGTCTGATTCATGATCAAAATAATATTAAATGGCACAGGAAGTTCAGACCAAGTATTTGTATTTACTGTGCTTGATTACAGAGCAGTAGGAGATCAAAAATTCTTCTTACTCCTTACATACAAGCCATACTTTTGTTCCAAAGGTAGATGTTTGCAGATGAGAATACAGGTGAGATGTTCTCATAAAAATGGAAGGGGCAGCACACTGATGGTATGACATCAACTCAACCCTTTTACCCTTTAACTTAAAGGCATACTGAAAATACATTTTGACATACATAATCTAACAGGTGTGTTTAGTAGCAGAAATGTTTAATACATAGACAATCTGATATGGTGCAAAGACATGGTTTTCAGTTTACACATATATTTAACCATGTCTATATACAGACCTCTGTGTTTAGTAATTCTCCATGAATTTCTCAAGGGTCCTAGTCCTTTCATAAAATAGCAGACATATGTTTGCAGAAATGAATTTCTGCTTCTGCTGCAGGTGTAGCCAATATAATTTTGGGTTTGGATTGGGACATCCCACTTACAAAATGCTTTGTGTTTCCTGCAGAACCCAATATAAAAAAATAGTCTCCTCATCTCTGGTGTTCATAAACTTCACACAAGCACCACTGTAATCTGCGTAAAACCTTTTCTTCGCTGTAGTGTAAAATTTACGGATTTTTTTTTCCCCATTCTTGAAATGTAGAGCCGCATCAGTTTTTTAAAAGCAGCAAAATTATTTGAAAGCCCTAATCACATTTTTAAACAAGGCAGATGAAGATGCAGCTTACCTGTCACTGAGCCAGACCTGAACTGTATTTACATTGCCCTGCAAACTAATGCAACGGGTAAGAGTGACAGAACACCATATTTCTTATTTTATTTTCAGCTACAGCTGTTTGAAGCTTTTCAGAAACCAACAATACTGCAGATGCAATACTGCAGATGGTTTGTTGTGTGCAGGTGAAGTGGGCAAAAAATGCATACTGAATGCAACTCATATGTGTAGTTTCTCACATTTAAACCATCACATGTGCATGATTCATTTCCCAGTAGCCAGTATACTTATCAAATATACATAGAACTAGTTTCCTTCTGTACCATGGAGAAATCAATACTTTGGGGCTTGTTGTAATGTAAAACAATTATAGTTTTCCTTGGATGAATAAAACAAAACAGTTCTCAGAGTGTTCTTATAATTCAGAAGAAGGTTTAGGCAAATGATAAAGCAGTAGTTCAAGATTAATTTTATTTTATTTTACCAGTCATTATGATTACTTATAATTAGGACAGAATTTAGGGAAAAAACAAAACCAAACAAAAAAAAAACAAACCAAAAACTTAAATTCTGACTTCCTGTAGCCTAATGGAAAGTGTTTTGCTTTTGCTGTAACATATAAGGTTAAGTGAGTATTAACAAAGGGGAGCTGAAGAAGGTATGATAAGGGACAAGTACTAACATGGTAAAGCATGTATTTAAAATTACTATGTGTTTTATCAAATATTTCCTCTAGAAAAACAACCTACTACATAAGAAAAGGTTAACTGATAAAACACGACTAAGACATGATTTCTACATGTGAAATTTGATAATATTTTACAAATATGTCAATCTAAGCCATTATCACTATTTAATACATAGTCAGGGATGATGCTACAAGAAGTTCTGCCTATATTTAGTTTTGGTTAGCAATTTTTTTTTTTGCCAATAGGCAATACATGTTTAAAAGTATGTCATTTATACTTAAGACACATTAATGCATTTTTAGAGTAATTTCTGTGTCAGCGAAATTATTGCCTGCCCCCCCTCCCCGTTGCTGTCACATAGAACTATAACCAGTGCTTACATGGAAAAGTAATATTAGGAAATACATTAAAGATGATTTATCAGCTGGAAATAGGAAAGAGAGCCAAAAGCAGGTGATGAACTCTTGAGAACCACTGCATTAAGCTGAGACAGAAAAGGCTGTTCCATTATTTCTACTGACCTGAAATATATAATCAATTGGGACCAACTTCCATTCTCATTCACTCTAGTCTAATTACATGTTATTTAAATAGCATTACTCCTGATTTCTACTTACACAAGTGATCATCAGAATTTGGCTTTTATTTGGCCCCGTGGAAAACATGATAAAAGAGCCTTGCAGAAACCACAGCTCGCTAATGCTCCAGGTATGCACTGCTGTTGCTCTATTGCAGAGGCAAGGTTTTATCTTACAGGCTTCACTGTTTGTAAATGGAGCAACGTGTTCTTCAGCAGAGCTGCTCACTCAGACAGGTAGGATTTAGAGCCAAAAGGTAAAACAAACATACCCGCATATCTCCAACATTTAAAAATTAGATGAGGGACCAGAAAACAAACTGGACGAGTATTTCAGTGCTGCTTTAATGTGCTCAAGGAGAAGATGCTGCTTAACAAGTAGTCTGCCAAATCCTGTATCAGCTGCAGTTTCCAGACAGAAGTAAAATGCAGTCCCACGTAGAGCACATTACGGTATCTAACCTGGCAGTCACAATAGGTGATTGATGCAAGATTCTCTCCCAGCAGAAAAAGTATTTGACACAAGAGGTTACTTAGCAACATTTAGACATAGGGCTAAAATGACAATAGGATAGAGGTTTAATAAGGAACTACAAGAGGACCAAATTTCAAGACTGACCACAATAATGGGAGGAAGTGCAAATGGCATCTTTCCACATGACCAAGACTCCCACAGGAAAGGGGAAGGATAGCCCAAATCTCTTTGGACTCCAGTTGAATTTGGTCAGCAGTTGCTGTGATGGGGACCTGTGCACACCCTACAGCCCAGATACGGTGAGCCATCTCCACTATTATCCTTTTCATCCACTTCCAGGTCATCCCTGGGGTTGGCAGCAGAGGCACACTGTGTTCACCCTGCACCACGTCAAAATCCCATGTTCCTCATAGAGTTTCCTTTCCTGGGAGTCTAGTGGTTTAGGATCATGCCAGCTGGTCAACCCAGCACTTCCCTCTTCTGTAACCTGTAGCTCACCAGTGAATGCAAATATGCACTCACACAGTGATCAACCCTGGGAGAGGAGATAAAAGATATACAAAATAATATTTTTTAATAATCCCATTTGTCAGAAGGGAAATCTGGGCATTACTCTGCTACATTCAGCGGCAAATCTGCTGAGCAAAGGGCATCCTTCACACTCTGGTATTCACTGGCTCCAGTCTGACCTCAGTTACACAGATGGCACAAGACTGGAACACCATTACAATCAATCATTTTAAAAGGAGGAAAACCACAAATGCTGTCCTTTGTGGACTGTTTTGCACTGTATGATGTGTAGCACCACAGCTTAATGGTCATTCATCTTTTTGGTAGAAAAATACAAAATGGCTTCCCAAAAGGTAACAAAGCATCACCTAAAGAAAAGATTTTCCAAAAGCTACAGGAAACAAACAGAGCTACTCTCAGGGTTAGGGCTCAGTGTTATAAAGCTTATATCCAGTGAGGGATACTGCATCTCTTACCAGCACATGATTCCTACCTGGTAACCAAATTTAAAATGCAAACTTTATAATGTGTCCTCAACTTCGGCAGTTTAAACAGGCAGTTTAAAAATCTGCTTTGCTTACTTGAAGTGTTTGAACAATCACGCTGAAAAAAAAAAAAAAATCTTTTTCACTTGAATAAGCAGCTGATCATTTTTCTGAAGTAAATATAGAAGGAACTTGAACTCAAAAGGAGCTGTATGTGGTAATCAGCGCATTAGTCAGTGTAATGAGAAAATCGTCTCTGTTTTCTGGAAGCATTAGACGATTGCATGATAGTGGTATTATACTTTATCAGCACTAAAACATCAACAAGGCACGTGTACGCGGGGACACAAGAGTTGTTCCCTCACACACACGGGCAGCGCCTGGCATGCCACGGCTCTTTACGCTCCTGGAACATCTCGCAAGTCAATTTGTCAGCCTCATTTTCCGACGCTGTGACTATTTATCTCACATGACTAGGTCTATAGAAAGGTCCCCAAAGAGAAGAGGCCGCTGCGCCGCCCGCGGAGCGCTGAGGTCGGCTGGTGGGCCAGCTCCCTGCAACAGCGCCCTTGCTGCCGCGACGTGGCTGAGCTGCCGGACAAGCCTGGAGTGAAAAGGTCTGGTTTACCTAGGGGACCCACTCCTCCTCCTCCCCATTTTTATACTACTGTGGGGTTAATAGCTATGTCGTGTGGGGTCAGGGAAGACATCTGTGTCTCAGATAATATGCTTACGGTGATTACCACACATAATTGACTGACCTTCCCTCATTCTTTTCCTGCTGCAGGCCATGGCTGATAGGGTGAGATGCTCCAGAGGAGTTTATTTTCCATCACACACTATTGTGCTGCTGAGCAAATATTTTAGCAAGCTTTGAATGAATCACCTTTCAAGCTTTGGGTTTGACAGTTAAAATATGAAGGCTGTGACCAATCTAATAATATTAGATTTTAAATCAGCTTTGGGAGAAAACATGGGAAAATCCTACTTAAAATCCATTTATAGATACCTCATAAAATCCTGTTTTGAGTGCTGAAGTCAACGTAAATTTTCAAGAATTCTTGTTCTTTCTTTTGCCCTCTCTGCAGGCTTCATCTTCTCACCTCGCCTGGAACATTTTAAGCTCTTGAGTGGGTTTGTCTCAAAAAGTATCTGCAAGCCAGGGTGCAATAAATAAATAAATATCCATACATTGTAGGAGCCAAGCTTCCAAATGGGAAATGCTGAGGTCTAATTTAAGACCCTTCTTTCAAGAGAGAACATCAGAAACCCTTCTAGTTCATGGGGCTATGTGATAGGAATACAAGACCATGCTGGACTGTTCTGCATAAGCATGTATTTCATTTTATAGTTGACACAAAATGAAACAAACAAACAAAAAAACAACAACAACAATAAAACCACCATTCAACCACAAAGTAATATTTTTATTTTTAAAGAAAAGCAAAATTTACTTTTATTTCGAATATGCACATACGAAAAGTATGGAATAAATATAACAGGCGGGATTTTTTTTTTTAAATACTACTAAAGGAAAGTTTCATTTGTACCATTAAGATTTTAACTTTCTAACAGTGTTTTACTCTGACTCTGTTATATCTATCTAGCAATTAGTCTATCAATCCATGCATAATATACTCCCACAGGAAACAGCCTTTTTAAAATATAGATATATCCCAGGTTAGACTGTAAGTGAGTATAGTTTTGTACCAGAAATGTTAATCTCTGTCAGGGAAACAAACCAGTACACAAAGTTGTCTATAGACACACACACATCAACACAGACAAACACACATACGCACTCCTACTTTCTCCTTCCTTTTAAAACCTTTTTGTCACATTGGAAATAATATTTACCGTGCACCACCAGAGAGTATATATGATCTGTACTCCGGATTTCAAACCACAGCAATTTCTCTGCAACCTAATGGGCGGAATGATATGATACATTGAACAAATACATCTGTTCTTACTCCTGCAGCTGAAAGCTAACATTTGTGCAAATGAATGTTCCACCACTATAGCCAAAAAGTGTTTCCAACCCCGGTAGTTCCTCCACTTTAATTTGTCCAAGAACATAATCTACATTCCTAGCTGCCATTTGTCGAAATCCATTTGGAACTGCCATCGTCTTTCAAACATTTAATATAATCCATCCTCCCTCCAAAATGCAGCAACTGCTTAACAAGGAAAAATATACATATTCTAAATGTATGGGTGATCTTTAGACAAATCTCAGCATCACTTCATAATTATATACTACAAGTTTTAATTAACTAAAGCTCTGAAAATCATAATGCCTTATTAAAATGCAATTAATCCTTTGATTAAAAAACAAAAAGCACAAGTATTTACAACAAAAACACAAGTAGAATAATTACAAATATCATGTACCCATTTCTTTTATTTGGGTGTCACTTATGATGTCTCACGTTCCCTTCATTAATTCAAATACACACATTATCTCAAATCCACAGCAGACTGAGTGACAGTGGCCACCAAACACACAGCACTATATCCTATTGATTTCTGCAAATCCTGAACAATGCCATTTGCATGCTTGTTTCTGTAATAATAAAGATATGCCATTCAGAATTAAAGCACCGGCCAGACTAGTGGCAACTAATTGTGTTGTGTGTAATGAGTGCAATTTCAATTTGATATAACCCTCAGCTTTTCTTACAGCACTCGCTAAGTACTTTCAAGTCTTTGTGGGGAAATAATTGATTTTTTTGTGCTGTGGGCACAAGAAAATTATTATGATCTTTTGAATAATGCCAAAGAAAGGACCATGAATGATTTAAATTGGTATATGAAGAAGGCTTCACTGTGGATTGCAGTTTGACTGACATCCTACTAATGTAGTATCTAGATTAGCAATTTTTAAGGAGGCAGCTAATATAAAACTGGTAAAACGGAAAACATTGCTAACAGGGATTTTGTATTTGTTATTCAGCTAGGAATAACAATATGGGGATTTAAGGCACGTCAGACAAACACTATACTATTACATAATTGCCCTTGCTCTTTTCTTTTATGGCACATGTATTGAAGGGTATGTTTCAATTGATAAATTACACATTTAAAATATGTAGATACAATGGTACAGTACCAGGTTATCACAGCAGCTAATGTCCATTGGATATGTTGGTCTGTAACCACCACATACAAAACCTTTTGTTTTGTCTGATTGTGACAGGAAGGTTAGTAAACTTCCAAAAATTATTCTCCCCAAGAATTGAGATAATTGCGTTTCCCTTTAAAGGAAGGAAATCTTTTTCTTAAACTGCTGCCCATAACAGGGCATCATCCTGCCCATTTTACCCTTGCTCCCTAAGTTTTATTTAAGAATGAAAAGTCAGAAACAGGTCTAAGCCATCTAAACCAGAACCCCAAGCCAAATTCAACCAAATATCCTCCTGTACATGACTAATTGTAGATTGTTTCAACCTGAAATTGATCTGTTTCCTCTTTCTTTTTCTTCTTAAATGACAAATGCATTTTATGTAGCAAAAGTGCTGAATAAATAAGGATATTAGACACATTCCACCTTAAAATGTAGACCTTCTAAATCTTATTCTTCAGAGGAGGGAATGTTGTTAATTTAGTTGGTCATAACTAAATAGTTTCTAATCTGGAGCAGGAGTCTGCTGAGAATATTGGACAGTTTAAAGGTTAATCACCATCGCCTGGTTACACAAGTGAGGCAGAACTAATTCCTCCAAAGGCAAATGGCTTGCAGTTTTATCAGCAGTGCAGATTAGAAGTGTTAATATACAGAATAGAATGGATGCTCAAGGGCCAGTTTTCCCTTATCGGCAAACTTTGCAACAGAACTCAGCTACTGCACAACCTCTGCACTTTCTATAATAAGGCCCCTCATTTTGCCTCTCGAGCAGAACTATCAAACAATCCTCCCAAAACCACTGCCACCAAAATCAGGGTATTACAGACCACAGCTAATTGGAAGATCACTATAATGAAGTAAAAGATAAAATACTTTGGCTGCTGGCCTAAAATGTGGATCAGCACAACATAGGAAGCTATCTGGCTATGTCACATTCTGAGAGATTTACATAAACAATAAACTCAAACCAACTGCCCCCCAAAATACATCTTTGTTTACAGTAAATGCGACCTAAAGCATTGGTTATAAGAAGTGGAGGGATTTACATATTCAGTATTTTATTAATAGAGCAGACTCTGCCACAACTACACCAGACATATGTAACCTGACGTGCATTTTTTTAAGTGTATGCTCTACAAGAAAAACAGTGGTAGGATGTGTAAGTACTATGTTATAAAATATTTACATATTTATGCTGCTCAGTGTACACTAGAATATATTTACAACTGCAGCACATCACAGCACACAGGCTCTTGCTTGACTTTACCAAGGCTGTTCTATGCTGCAGGTGTTTTTCCATCAGAAAAAGAAAGGAAAGGGGAAGATCCATCAGTGTCACATGTTATTTCCCAAATAAAACATGCTGACAGAAAATCCTACCTAAAAAGACAAGAAAAAGAAAAGGTACTTTGTGTAAATGCGTCAACGAGAAAAACGGGCAATTCTGTTCAACAAATAAGAATAGTCAGTTCAGAGAAAAGTTGTATAAAATATTACAGTAATCATCTCTGTGTAAGAAATCTGGGGATAATGAGCCTACATTTTACAAACACTTGGCCTGAACATGCTCCTGCTGAATGAGTGTGGACTTCTGCCACTGACAGCAGCAGGGTCCCGACAGGCTTAGTAGCTTCTTTTAGAGTTCCAAGCAAAGTTATTCACATTGTCCTGTCTGCATACCTACCGAGTCACCAGCATATAAAACATTTACCCCAACCATCCCACTACCCCACCCCACCAGGTCTCCAATTCAGAAAAGTATTTCATTTCTGGATAGCACTTACCTAAGTGCCATTCATATTTAAGTTCAATTCAGGAGAGGGAAGGAGAATGCCCTGGACTGAAATGCTTTCCTAAATTAAAGGACTGATAATTTTAATGTGAAGCATGTAGCTCTTTAACCAACTGTAGAAAATCTGATTCCTTCTGAGGCTGCCACAGAGGAAGAACTTTTTTATAGAGAAAACTTTTCCCTGGCCTTGAGTCCCTAGAGGATGTGCACCATGTATCTCTGTCATGCTCTGCCAGGGAAGCAGCAAAAGTAACACAACAAAAGAGAAATAGAATCTAGACCACTCCATCTTAAATATTATCTGCTACAATAAATATGTTTGAAACTGGAATTGAAGAACTGAGACCTTGCTAGGTAATGACAGAAAATACTGTCTCATACATGTATACATTTTGATTATCTTTAAGAATAATATATTTATATACATGAAAATATAACCTCAAGCATGTTAAGTGTAACACAAGCAGAATGGAGAAAAGCATTTGTGGTCAAGTACAGAGTGCGTCTTTTTTTTTTTTTTTTTAGAATATAAAAACACACGTCTAATCTTGCATTCAGTCATCACTAACTGTCACAAGGGAAAAAATATTCTCAAATCCTCACAATTCAAAACATAAAAATGCCTTGCTGTCATCAGACCCTATAGGTATCTTCCGGTATCTTCCGGTATCTTCCCGTATCTTCCCCCCCAAAGCTTGGGTTAACTGTTGAGCTTTACAGTATCACATGATTGTCTACAGCTGTGCAGAGGCTACAAGGTGCACAGCTCCACCAGTCAAGGAGCCATCTATCCATGAGTCAAAGTTGACAATCTTGATCCCTCAAGGCACGTCAGCTCTTCTTCACTGACACAGAATCACACACATACACACAAAAAAAAGATGTTTTCTGTAGCAAGGATCATAACTATTTAAGGGAAAAAAAAATCTTTTCAAATAATAGAGTGGAGACACTGCAGACTGCTCATGAAACACCCTTTCACAAATAAACCACAGCTGAAGTTTGTCTCTGGTCTTGTGGTGTAAATGGATGTAGGTGCATTGTAGAGATCTAATCACAAAATGAAATTGAATACAGCTTCATCACCAAGTAGATTAGATAAAAACATTCATAGCTACTGCCATGGGCACAGTCAGAAACCATTAAGGACTCTAAAGGACTTGCAGATCAAGAATGTTGATACTAAAAGCTTGGAAAATTTCATTAAAAGTGAACACTAATGACGAGCATTGACAATCCCCCTCTCTCATGTGGATCTCACCCCATTAGATTTTACCAGCTACAGAGTGGCTCTAGCACCCTCTTACAGGCTGGTTAAAAAGTTTTTTCAGCTCTTTTGGTGCTTTGTTCAGGTAACAAAGACATTTGCCATCATTCCAGAAAATGATTCTATTGCCCCCAGAAATTAAGATTATATGCCTCACTCTGACTAAAACAATCTTATTAAAATCTCTTCTCTGGGAAAATTAGCCAACTGTTTGATCAGATGATGCCAGTAAAGATCTGTAAGTTGATCAAATAACACATCCCCTGAGGAACACAAGAAACCTACCGATAGTTAACAGAACATCTCCCACCCTTCAAAACCCACACATACACTCCTAAAAACAAAACAAACAAACAACAAACAAAAAAAACAATCAAACAAACAAAAAACACTTGTTAGTGAAAATGGATTATCATCTGAGAAATGTTTGTGGTTATCTTACAGTATTCCTCAATATTCAAACACAATGAAAACAACACAAATTCATAAATTCATCACTTTAGTAGGTTTCTTCTGCAACTTTCCAAATAAACCTTCCTTTTTCTGTCTTTCTAATGCAAGGAAAAAATTACAACGTGGGATAAAAGCACAGGCTACAGAGGAAGGTATCTGTTGACCACATTCACCTGTATCTTCTTTCTGCTCGTCTATGTTTGTGGACAACATTGCCTCATTTGTGGTTAGTGATGCTGTTCATCAGGCACTAACATAGCTCCGGAGGAAATAATCATGTCCTGGCAGGAGGCTGTCCGAAATGACCCATTAGAGTTTTTCTGTCTTCAACATTTCCAGCTACAGGATTCTTGGAAGCCAATGATTTGAACCTAGTGATTCAGAACAGCAGGAGATACGGCTGGTTACAGTAGGCACAGAAAATAAAGGATTCACTCTGTCTCACCACGTAGGTCCTTATACAAGCCCCATCATCAGAATACTTGAGTGCCTTTGTTGTTTGCAAGCACTTACAGTCAGGAAGATTTGCTGTATATATGTTTGCATTTGGTCAGTGGCTTGTTTTGCATATTCAACACGCGGAAATGCAAATGACTGACATTGTCTCAGAAAGTTAATCTATACTATTATAAATAACAGATGAATTGTACTGAAAAAGAAAAAGGAGAAGGAAATGTTTGAAAAATCAAGAAAGACGGATGTAGCAATTTATTGTAGTCTGGGCTGAGAGCAATTTAACTGGATTTTGCCACTGAACAGGTATCTTATTTCATGTTTGTGTGCTCCTTGCCAAGGTTCAAAGATGTCCACGGGCTTCTGTCAGATATTCTCTTTTTATTCAAACCTGAATAATTCAAAGACAATCACCTTTCTTTGCCTCCAGCACACTGCCTGAACAGTTTGAGTATCTCCTCATTCAGCCCACAGGCTACTCTTTTATCAACAGTTTATTAGTGCCCTACCCTGCCAAAACCCACTCTCTTTTTTTTTTTTTGTGTCTCAGATCACAATGCCTGCATTTATATTTTAAAGAAAATGTGGTCATATTTTGAACACAGTCTCACTTCTCATCATATAGTTGTAAATCACCAGCGCTATTTTATTACTGGGGAGGCAGAGAAAGAGGAAGTTTTATTCTTGAGTCCCTAATGACGCTTTTTGTCACAAAATCTAGGTGCCCAACTCCCATTAGGTATCAGTTAGGTACTGTAAGGTTACAAAACCCCAAGGGAAGACTGGGCAAGAGTACAGAACTGATATATAGAGAGAGTTTTAAAATTCTTGGAAGCTACACCCATTTCAGGAAATTCTTCAGCCACTCATAGCTGAGAGCAGGGAGAATACTTAGGGGGAGGAATCAGAAATGTGAGCTCTGTTCTCTACTTTTCCCCACCTACCCACTTATGGCTATTGTTGGAGTCAGGATATTGGGCTACACTGACCTTTGTTCTGAACCAGTATGCCTCTTATGTTCTTATTATGTTCTTACGTTAAGCAGGAAAAGAATTTAGCTTCTGGATAACACCCAGTTGCACTTGAATTCAGCAGCAAATTTCCTTTTCTCTTTATTGTTTTTGATTTAGGAAATTAATTGCAAAAAAAAGAAGAAGAAGAAGAAGAAGAAGAAGAAGAAGAGGAAGAAGAGGAAGAAGAGGAAGAAGAAGAAGAAGAGTGAGCACCAGTATATGAAGCTGTGCTGGCATCAGACATAAAAGACTGATTTGTTATCATTAAGAACTTAGCATGATTTCTTTATCTATGTGGATGGGGATTTTTTTTTTCGTCCTCAAAAACATGTCAGCCAACCTGTGCTAAAGACTCAGGTGAGATATAGCATTATGAAGGCACTTGAAACAGCATCCTCCCATCCCCCGGAAAGAATTCAGCAGCAGTAATTCCTCAGTCTGAAATTCTGTGAGATTTTAAGCAGAATAGTTCTGCTCATGGCCTTGCAACCTTCTTCAGAACTCTAATGGTTTCTAAGGTCTTTAGATCCAGACTCTGAGCTCATCCAGCTGTTGGCAATTTTGTTGTGATTTTTACAGTGGTATTGTTGGTCTATAATATTTCTTTAAGTTATGTAATTTTATAAAAACACAATTTTGATGTTATCTGTTCAGATGGAGCCTCAGATCCTCTTCAGTTAAACTATTTGGAGAAACATGAGTTACATAAATACTTTGAATCTCTCAGCGATAATCAAGTTTGATTTTGTCACTGCCTACAACAAATTCCAGTTCACAGATGCTAAATGGAAAGATAGGAATTTATGTATATCTGGAAGCCAAGATGCTGAAGAGCAAAAAAAATGTGAAAGATCTAGATAAACACTGCAAATAAAAACTGGGATATATTGAAGGCAATAAGAACTTGCATTAATAACAAGGGGTCAGGATACTTAACAAAAGGTTTTAAAAATATGCAGAAGATTAACAAGAACTACATGGATCTAATTGCAAGACTGGGATTTTTGGATTATAAGTTTCCAATCATATGTTAATATGGACATGCAGACATCTTCTTTCACCAGAAACACATCATGAATTTTATTTCCTTCCCAAATCACAGTTTGAAGCTGGAAAGCAATCATTCATAGTTGATAATTTATGTGGAACTACACAACCTGAAGTGAAATCATACAAAACAATGTGTAATAACAGCAGAGTGAAAGAGTCTTAATTCTAAGTGTTTCTGATCTTGGCATAGGAATAAGGAAATTAGAACAAGATGAGTATTAAAATTTAGATTGTCTGTACATCAAGAGGTAAAACATCTCAGAAAAGCTCCTCTGTGCATATCAACCTTCTATTCTTAGATATTTTAGATATTTATTATATCAACCTTTTATTCTTAGATATTTTAAGTTATACAAACAGTAGTCAGATAAATATACATGTGGAGCTCAAAAAGCTACAGTATTTCACAATGTCACATCTAATGAGGGATTCAGGGATTTTTTTTTTAAATTTTTTTCACCAGCACTGTTCTTGTGCACAATTTCTTTATGCCTCATTTGTTATAAAAATATTGGTCAATGAACAATGAATAACTAGACATTTTTCTTTGTATATCTGAGACTGAACTGTCTTTTTAGGTTTGTTTTCATTTCCCATTCTCCATGTATCTTAACTTTCAAAATGCATGCTTACATCAATACAGTTCATTCATTTACTGAATTGTATTTGCAAAATTATTTATTCACACCTTAATCATTAGAAAGCCAGAAATTTAATATATTAAATTTGAGACTAAAGTTTCACAGAAACTTCAAACGTGAATGAACTGATGTGCTCTGTTTCAAGGCATTTCTAACTTTAAGTCCAACAGGAGGACTGTTCAACTGCTCATATTCTCATAGAGAATCACAGAATCACAGAATCATCTAGGTTGGAAGAGACCTCCAAGATCACCTAGTCCAACCTCTGACCTAATACTAACAGGTCCTCCACTAAACCATATCACTAAGCTCTAAATCCAAACATCTCTTAAAGACCTCCAGGGGTGATGACTGAACCACTTCCCTGGGCAGCCCATTCCAATGCCTAACAACCCTTACAGTAAAGAAGTTCTTCCTAATATCCAACCTAAACCTCCCCTGGTGCAACTTTAGCCCATTCCCCGTCATCCTGTCACCAGGCATGTGGGAGAATAGACCAACTCCCACCTCGCTACAGCCTCCTTTAAGGTACCTGTCGAGTGCGATAAGGTTGCCCCTGAGTACATTCTGAACTGGAGATATAATTGTGTGAGATGGTGGTGGATACTGTTCAAGTTTTTGAAAGTCCAATACATTTGTCACCTCTTCCATCAGAGACTATACAAAATGTAACATTTATTGGAACAAATTTATCTGATTTATGGAAAACCCATGGACAAAAAAATAAAAAATATTAAGCTTGGAAAAGTTCACATTTATCTTTTTATTTTATTTTTTATTTTTATTTTTAAAGAAATGCAATGTTAAAATAAGACCATATCTATCTACCTTATTCCAGTTAATGTCATCCCATTAATTTAACAACCCCCCCAAACGGAATTATCAGTATTGTCTGGCACTATAAACTAGCAAAAATGGTCAGAATTGGAATGACTTTTTTTACATAAGAGAGATGATAGAGTGATACCAAATGGAGGAGATGGCATTTACAATCAAGATGGATACAACTGCAACTGTAAAATAATCTGTCTGTTTTTTAGTAGAACATAATGAAAATGAGAAGGCCTATTCAGCAGGCATTCATGGTGAATGTCACTAAGGTACAAGTTGGAGCAATAGCTCTTTTTCTTTGTGGGAGTTCTCACAGACATTTTAAAAGTACCTGCCCCATGTTTGATATCTAAGAGGTAAGAGCAAAATTCAATATTTTGTGAAGCACTGCTCACATCCATCTACATTTTCATTCCAGCTGTAAGAGTGGAATGCTTTACCTGGCACCAGGATGGGGATTGTGCATGAATAGCAGCTCACTTAACATCTTGTAATTCAGGAAGAATTACTTGGTATGGAAGGGAATCAGAAGCATGACATGGCTTGCCCTTTGTCAAAAATGTTGAGCCTTTTGCTATTGGTGTTTGCAGCCTGGCTATGTGGTTAGATTTTAAGCTTGTGAAGGGAGAAAAGGAAAACTGAACAATATTTTTGTAACCATTCCTAGTCCTAAAATTCAAGCTCCTCTTCTTAGCTCCATGTTGCAAGTCCTTCTCTCAAGCACAAACTTCATTACCGTTGTGTATGCCTTCATCATCTCTAATTCACAGTAGCCTACCCAGTCAGAAACTGAAATTGTTGCAGTGTGAGAGGTTTACAAAACAGCTTGTTTCACTGGGGTCTATACTAGCCACCAACTGGTCTCCTGATGTCATTTAAGGTTGTTGACTTAAGAAGCCATGATGGCGACTTATCCGTCGGGGAGGGGGTTGAATGGGAGGTACTCTTCTTCCCTCATTATCAATTCTCAGGATAGCGCATGCTCGATAACGTGTGAAAGGGTAACTTGGTGCTGCCCACGCTGCCTCATCAGCACAGTGACTGCATCCACCCTAAGAGCCCTAAATGGCATCTGGCTTGTGAAGAGGTTTCCTCCCTCCTGTTTAAATGGAGCAGTGGTAATCAGTGAGGGTGCTTAACCTGAAGGAGGATATGAGATCAGGAACTTGGACACAAAAATTCTTTCCCTCTTGGTGCAGATGCCCAAAGCAAATAAAAGCCACTAAGAAAATGAAAAATCCATTTTGCAGAGGTTTTAGAGGTTTAAAGGTTTTACATTATGAATGGATTTAAAGCTCCAACTAAGAGCAAAATGCCTAAACATTTTTAAAATTTGGTGCACCAAAAATAAAAATAATATTAATAATTTAAAAAAATTTACTTTCAGTTAAAGTGCTTAATTAAACACTGACTTTCACCTTGTATATCACGTTATAGTACGTTCAAAAGAAAAATGTTTTAAAGAGGACAGTGAAAAGAGTTTATTTCCAAAAACATCAAAACAAGATGCTTTGACAATGCCAGAACTTCTTAAATATATTTTTTCTTCCAAATTATTTTTCAATTAATTTACATGATTTCATAAAGCATTTCAATTTTCATTAATTGCATTTATTTTAGTAATACAGTGCAAAGAATGGACAGAATATTGGAGAGATGCATATTTATTAAATAAAATATTGGTTTATTTTAACCTATTCTATTATCAGAAGAGCGGCTCATTTCCAGATAAGAAAATGTTACACAGAAACACTCAACTTTAATGTGAGAGGAGGGAACTGAAAAAAAGAAGAACCTTATGATGAAACAGATGGAATGAAAGCATTTGGCAAATAGCTATCAATTTTATTATATAGCTGTTTACACTTCTGTAGTATGAAAAGCCAAATATTTTGGCTAATATGCACAGTGAAATTAATTAAACATCAAAAAGCATTGAGGTTTTTAACCAAGAAAAAAACATGAAAGAAATCTTACCAAAGCTGGCAGTGTTGAACTACGAAAGGTCCATCAGCCTTGATGTCTCCTTGCACAGATTTGCACTTCACCCTTCCCTCTTTGCTACTTCTCTCTAATTTCCTCTCCACAGCACAGGCACATTGCAGGCTGCCTCAGGAATGGAGGTGCTGGGGATTCGCCCAGTGGCTGGGACCAGGCTTTTTCCACCAGCAGACCAAATGCCCACAAGCTATTCAGCACATGAAAGAACCGCCATGGGAGGAGAGATGATGAGAAAGGCAAAACAAAGCTGACTGGAAACTGCACATTATTTCCGTCCAAGTGTTGTTTCTTCCTGGAATCAGACATTGGGAGTAAGAGACTGTGGTGACTTCTTCAACACTAGCAAGCTTTCTTAATTCCTGAGAACAGAAGTAAACTAAAACTGTAGCAGTCAGTTATAAGAAAGTAATATGTGTATGTAAAATATTTAAATCAAGTGCCTAGCAAAATAATATAGGGAAATGCAGTGGAAGGAGGGAAAAATAGAGAAATAAGAGGGAGTCACAGAAAACTACAGCAATGTGCCACTAAGTGTTTGACATCTCTGTGCTCTGGCTAGCACATAATTAAAAGATATTACATTTCTGTATATTTCTATCCCAGTAGTGCAAAATTCAAAACAATATACTGCTTTTTCATAGCATCAAACTGTCCTTCCCACCCTCCTGCCTATTCCCATGTCTGAAATTCTGCTTGAGTTCATCTTTACCTTGACCTTGCTTCTGCTGAAATCCT
Organism: Anser cygnoides; assembly: GCF_040182565.1. NCBI lineage: Eukaryota > Metazoa > Chordata > Aves > Anseriformes > Anatidae > Anser > Anser cygnoides. The sequence goes on along the minus strand of NC_089875.1, from coordinate 28,966,562 downwards.
TGTTCATGTCTTAATCACTTCACATCTTGAATAGTGCAATTCCTTCTTCTATGGTCTGTCTAAATCCCAACACTCTCTAAATGTCAAGAGGTCCAGAATGCTGCAGTCAGATTATTTTCTTGCTCCATGCATGGATAAACAATATGATAGAAGATGTGTTTATGTAGTAAAATTGAGAAACTGCAATAAGAGAGGAGAGAAGTGGTTGTATATAGAAGAGGAACAGGAGAAAGCAGATGTACAGCAGCGAAAATCTGGCTAATATTTTCAGACACTACTGTGACAGATGAATATCCACATATCAGCAATAAAATATTTATTTGCTAAAATATAAATAATACCAAGATCGCAAAACTTGGAAATGCCAGGCTTATCTATCATTGCAAACAACAGACATCTACTGAGTTCCTTTGCCTCCCAGAACAATAGCACATACTTGGCATCAAAATAGACTCAGGTCTTCAAAATCTCAATGGGACTGACAAATAGGCAAACGCTACTGCTCTCAGCAGTCATGGAGACAGCCAACTCTTCAGGTTTGCTTGTTCAGCCCAAAGCTACCATGCTGTATTTTGTTAATTATGAAAAACCCATGTAAAGAAATTGTTCTCTAGGCCTTTTAAGAAATCAGCAAATATCTGGAACTGCCACCTTCCCTCACTGCTTGTGTCTTTAGCCAGGCCATGTAAGTCCACTGCCATTTATTTAGCAAAAGAGTTTTGCTGCATTAGATGAGACATCCACTTTGTAACCTGCAACATGGCAACAGAAACTGTTTTGGATAAAATACTCATTATTTAAAAGCTCTGGTAGACTTGACAGAGAAAGGGAAGTGGCATTAGAAGCTACTACAGAGGTGCCCTACATCGGAGGGTGTTTTATTATTATTATTATTATTATTATTATTATTATTACTATATTTTTATTTTTACATCTTTTTTCATTTCTGGTAATTGTATGAGTTATTCCTTAATAAAACAAAGAAATGAAGTGTATAGAGGTTAAGAAATTCTGGGGACCTGCAGCCTTACTTGAAATTAAAGAGACATTATGCATATTTGACTGGAGAGATGCCTAGTATTATCCAGAATACCCACAGTAGAACAAGTTTTTATCCCGTGTTTATCATTATACCCCCAACACCAAAACTACTATAAGGTAAATGTGACACCTGCCTTCTTTACTTAAATCATCCCGGCTCTTGCAATGCCTTTGACACTCTCTTCTAGTAATGTTAGCCAGATTATTCTGACTAAGTTAAAAAAAAAAAAAAAAAAAGTAATGTTTTAATACCCTGAAACAGCTTATTTCAAGAATGGTCACAAACAATAAACCAAAATAACATGGTCCGGTTGACCAAAATATTTCATTTCAATAATTTTGATAATTTTAAATATTTTTTCCCTACTATTGGCTCAAAATGTTAATAATAAGCCATTCTGAGTAAAGAAGATGAAATGTCAAGAGGGACAATTCTAGGAGTTACTTTCAAGTTCAAAAATTACTGATACTGACCTTTCCTGAAATAAAGCACCTGTTTCTATCTTTGTTTTTCAGTTTGCTTAAAAAATAAAAATAAAAATAAAAGAATAATAATAATAAAAATATATCCAACCATCTGTAGCTATTTCTGCAAAATCCTCTGCAAAGCAGTTTCCGCCCACCTGTAGCTGCTCCTTCAGATAGCATGTATGGACGTGGAATTGAAGATGAAACTGAGCACCCTAGAGCTGGCTTCAGCCTCGTTACACGCCTGTATAAGCCAATTTTCAATTATTTCAGGTGCAAGTTTTAACATGTGCAGTAACCCTCCCACTTTGTTTCCTCTTCTCATTACCATATGAAGAGTTGCATTAGATGCCCACAGGCATTTTGTAAATGCAAGGATTTTCAATTACCCATCCTCCTGACAAACATCATGTCTTCTTTGTACAGCAGGTTTAGATAAATGAATGGGAGCTTGTGTGTCATTGTTACTAGCAATGAATAACTGTAATAACTGTTCCTACCCTGCAAAACGCTGAGTACCATCCACCCATTCCCTCTCGAGTCAGCTCTGCTTTCCCTTCCCAAATATTGCTATATGTCTATGTCACCAGCTGTGGACAGGTATTTTTTAAACAGTAGTTTTGCGTTGTTTAGGATGTATTCCATCAGCATTGTTCCTACTTGTGCAAATGGAAAACCTAACTATGGAGCCAACAATATCTGAGGGATTAATATGATTTCTCATTAATGAGAACTCCGTAACCTTTGGTATGGGATATATTTAGCCTGTTTGTTCTCTCTCGTTTTTTTTTTTTTTTTTTTTCTCCGTGAAGTATATTCTGCAACATGCTGTGATTTCTGGCCTATTGATTAATGGGTCTTTCCACCACAAGCAATCTTAATCTTTCTTAATTGCCTTAATGGCTGCACGGCCTCTCTTTTATACTCTCTGCCCACTATGTTGTTGTTGCAAATGCTTTTGTATCTTAACTTCATGACTATACTAAGGACTTAAAGGAGGCTGACTGTGAAGTCTATTGTTGCTCTTGTTCTTTCCATTCTTTAAATTTGTGTTTCAGGCTCCTAATTTATGTAGGTAATTTTTCTGGTGTAATTGTGTAAATGTGCATAAATTAAAAAACAATTGTCCAAAAGTCATCAATAAAGTAGTCCCCCTTTTTTTTCTTTTTACAAATTCATAGTATTGTTATTTTTTTAGCTCCAGAGAAGTGCAATGCAGACTAACAGATTTATGCAGCCTGCTACTCACATCTGAAATATTAAATTCTGTACCTAGTGTTCAAACATAGTTGTGTGAGTCTTCCTTGTAGAGACTGTGGAAGACTTGGATAAGTCTCCCCTGGGAGTGTTTGCTACATAGAATAAAAGATAGGGAGGCAACAAGTAGATCACTCATTTGTCTGTGGTGTTTCCCAGGGCTTTATTTTGAAACAAAAGGGAAGATGAGACAAGTAGCTATTATTTTCTTATACAGTATACATCACTTGAATTGCATGATGTCTAGGTCAGTAGTGTTTGTTGTTCACTGTTTGTCTATCTCTTCTAAACAGAAAGCAGAAGGCAAAACAAGGAAATGATGAATTTATGATGCCCAGTCAGATTACTGACTTCATTGTCAACCTGTTCTTTCTTTACATGAAGTGAAATCCCAACAGAAGTATACAAGCCCTCTGCAATGTCACTATGGCCTGCCCGTGCCAGGTATTCCTGATCATTGGTTCCTGTGTGATATCTGATTTATAGGCATGGCAGCTCTCAGGATTTGGCACATGGGCTAAATGTTGTATCTATATAAGAGAACAATTGTAATGACATATATCACTAATGTCCTTAAGTTACCCTGGGCACAAAAATACTTGCCCACAACTTCTACCCAGTGCACAACTTTTTGAGAATATTTCCAGGCAAGAAGTAAAAAGTTAGGAAAGATTTCATCTACACAATGACAGTAGTTAAGTCCAAAGTTATTTATTTGCCCAACAATAAGTTATTCCCAGTTCCAAATCTAGATCTAGTCTAGAGCCAACTGTGCAAAATCAAAGGCAAAACTGTGAAGGCAGCAACGTCTATGGAAATAATTTCACTCCTCTCAGAAGGGAGAAGGTAATGCACAGTAATTGCAATACCCACAAACAGCAAATCTTTAAAACTGTCAGTAGTCCAGAAATGTGTCACTTAGACCACTGTAATTATGGGAGAAAAGGTGACATTCGGGGCTGGAAAAAGAAACATGCTTGTGGTAGAGTCTTTTTATGGGAAAATGTCACCTGTTTAAAAGCAGTTCAGAATTTTGGCAAGTTAGAAATAATCATGGCTGACATTACTTGGCAAAGAGCAGATGAAAAGATCAAAACTGGAAAACAGATAAAAGCAATCTGGTCCATGGTTCCATCTTTCAATTTACAATGGCAGCAGCAATGTCAAACACTCCAAATACTGACAACCAACACAGTATGAGCAGGTACAAAAGCAGAGGGAGAGTGCCCAGGGTCAATAACAAACAAATCATGCTGGCAGTTTGAAGAAGAGAGCAATGTGTTGCACCCAATTAGAAATATGTTTGCATACGCATAAATAATATATTATTTGCTTAGTTTTGGTGGAAAAGTAAGTGTTAGCACATAAGATTTACTAAAATTTACGAGTATTTATTGCTGTTCTTCATACTTTCATCTATTGTGTATGTGTCACATAAATGGAAGCAAGCTTTGATCATGTGAAAAACAACTAAATCCTGGCATCATAAGATCTGCGTAGTACAAGGGCCAAATTCAAGTTGGAAGTTTGGCTAAAAATCCTTGTTTCAGATTTCTATCTAAATAATAGTTTTTCATAGAAGTTTTCTGTACACTGATTCCTAGAATACCTTTTCTTGATTTTTTTTTTTGCGCAGGTTCAAGATAAATATTTTTAAGATTTTTGAGCCCCACAACTCCAGTATTTCACTTTGCATCATCTTCCAGGTTAAGCTCTGACCATTTAGTGCTGACACTGAAACAAGGAGTTCAGAGCACGGGTAGCCAACATCAGGAAAATGCAGTGATGAGGACTGACAATCAGATGGAAACCAAAAGGACGAGGTGTTTTAATGAGGTCTCACTTATGCTCCTATGGTTTTTGCACTCAGTCCTGGCATTTTGTTTTTAGATTCTCAGCAATGTCATTAGTGTTTGTTTGTTTGTTTGTTTTGTTTTGTTTTTCTGACACAGTACCAAGTTAGCACTTGATGCACAGACCCTCAGTTGACTCAGAGACTCCGTCTTTTGAATTTGCAGGTACTTTAATAGTTATTTACCAATAATGTGAAAGTAATCTTAAAGTCTGACTGCAGATGCCACACCAGTTCTGGCAGGGTGATAGTTTAGCTGCCTTTTTAGCTTGAGTTTTTTTTTTAAACATTTGGAAACTCTTTCTGTAACAGAGTCCACTGGTCCACTATGGGAAGAATGGAAATGTGAATTCTGACTTACTTGTCTTTTATTTTTCCTAGACTATTGTAACCTTATTCTTGTTTTTAAGGAAGGAAAACATGAAGGGAACTTACTCACCCTACAAACTGAGATTCAGACAGCAGCTACAAAATGTAAAATGGTTGTTTAGGGCTACCATTACCTTTTTCTGTCAAATAGGAAAGGACCAGACCTATACAAAACATGCTGGGAAAAAAAGCCCCTGTGAAAAGGAAGCCCTGGCTGGCTGGGAGCTGGGATGCAGGAAATCAGGAGATTAAGGAATGTGTAGTGCCCAGTGCTCATACTAAATCAGGCTGAAATATTCTTATTTTTAAAATTAATGGAATTTCGGAAAATAAAGAATCTATAAGTTTTGGCTAGCTATGGTCTTTGCATTAATTTACCTTCCTGGGGCTTGGGGAAGGGCTGGCATTTTCTTTAACCACAGACCTCAGCACCATCTGATTGAGACTCTCAGCTGAATTTCCAGACACAGAACACAGCTCTCTCTTTATATTACAGTGAAAATTTTGACGTAGCCAGAGCAGTGCAAGCTTTTGATCTGTGGCCACTCTGGTGATGCAAAGGCTTGTCTGAAAGCTTTTCAAAAAGCCTCTTCTACAGAGGAAGCACATTTGTTACGAGGGCCATAACTGCTGCAAAAATTGGATACTGATAGTAAATCCCTGGCCTTATTAAAGTCAATCGATATTTTACATAGATTTTATTGTGCCTTGGATTTCTAGAATCTCAGGCAACTGAAGTTTCACATAACAATAGCATCTGTTTGCCAATCTATCTGCTTCATGAGCAATAGACAACAGTTCAAAAGTAATTGCAAAAAAAAAAAAAAAAAGTTATCCATCAACCATAGCTGTGGTTACATTAAACACCTGTGAACATCTACTGAGCTGGGAAACCAGGAAGGGAAGGAAAGGGCTCCGTGACAGTAGAAAGAACACTTTAACACCATTGCAAACATGACACTTACTCAGCATCACTAGAGATCATCTTCCCTGAACTATTACTCCTCTCACGGGCACAGATTTACACATAAAGACGGAAAGGGAGATAAATAAAGAAAAGCGATGTTGCCATTGGAACCAAGGGATTACAGAAAATAGGAAATCAACAGTAAAGTCTGGAACGAGAAACTGCGTATTATCAGTGCCTAAATAATTGATACGAAAGTGCCAAAAATCATGCAACTTAGTCCACAACCTCAAGGTCTTACTATGGCATTTGTCCTGCTTCTTCTTGGTCTTTGCCTATGTCACGATTCCTAAAACATATATTTAAGTGCTGAATTTCACTAGTACGAAGAATCTCTTAGTAGATCCACTACTGTCATACATCTCAAGGAAGTGAAGGCACATGTTTGCATCAGGGCTTAAAGCTTTTGTCTTTAGACACATTCACCTTTTGTATGAAGCTCCAACTACGTTTGATGCTTGATGAATATAGTTACAGCAGCAGAACAAAACTGGAAGGGTGTGGAAGAAAAGTATTAATCAACAGTTGTGATAATGGAAGTGCAGAATATTAACATGAGCTTGTTTGATATCTGTAGGAAGCCATTTGAAATGGAAATAATAAAAAAGACCTAGAACTACAACCCTACCAGAATCTGTGCCTGGACTGTCCACTTGAATATTATGCTGCATCCTCAGAGCTAACACAGCCAAAAGAACCCTTCCACTTCAGGAATCTTTCAAGTACGCTTGAGCCAGTGTAAGTGATAATAAGAAAGAGCTTTGTATCATAATCACAACATTGCATATCTTCAGAGCTGGAACATAGGAGACCTGAAGTTTTAGGTAATGTTGAAAGCCGTCAGTCTGATGTAAAAGTAAAACAGAGGATGTGGAACAAAAGCAGAGAAAAGTTTGTAGGAAGCTCTGGAACATAAAAAGAGATATGTTACCTTTAGCTTTCAGTTTGCATTATCCTTATTGTATTTGCTGGCCATGCATTTCTGTTATTGTAACCTTTTCTTGTCCAACTCCTCCCTCGCTCAAATCTGTATAAAGGCTGTCATTAAAAGCTCCAGTTCAGCAGGGTACATGGATGCACACATGGCTTTCACTACCAGTCATCCGCTTGATTTCTGTGAAGCTATTTAGGTGCTTGCACTCAAGTGTATTCTTAAAAACATTCTGAATTGACCCCCAGTCAATTTTCTTTCTCCTTCTAACCCACGTCACAGACATTTTTTTAGTCTTTCCTTTAGATCCCTGTCTCTTACCATATGCCCTTTAAACACATCATCCCCGTCGGTAGCGCACTAAAATCTCTACATACTCACACACTAGCATTTCTCCTCTCATTTTCTTTTGCTTTTTCTCCCTGAGTCCACTCTCTTCCCTAATGTCATACTGCTCCTTTGACTTGTTTCTCCTCCTCTGGACCTTAAGTAGCATGTGAGTTTTTTTTTCTACTTTGGAAACAACATCCCTGGCCTCTGCCTTCACTCAAGTAACCTTTGAGCCTTGTTTGTCCATCATTATTATTTTCCACACTCCAGTTCTTCATAAAAAGGGAAGAAGAAGGAGGAGCAACACGATGCATGAGTGTATCAGGAGAGCTGAGACTCTTCAGAAAATTAAATGATAATTAAATGATATTAACTTAGAATAAGTTAATAATAAGTTAATAAGTTATTTTATGTTAATAAGTTAAGTTAATAATAAGTTTAGTGTACTCAAATCATAAGTATTTTTCAGGGTCTATTTAAAATTATGCTTTGATAACTTAGATAGCAAGATAACAAATAGCAGCCCACTTGTGAATAACAGAATCCATGCTCTGCACTGTCTGACTCCAAGAGCTGGAGTCCCAGGCCTCCTCAGAATGCATCCCAAAACCGTAGAAAAGCTCACGTGCCAGTAAATGAAGCAAAAACATGTGAAAGAAGAGAGAACAGAGGTTGTTCAAGACAGGGTTCTTTCATTTCTGGCTACGCGAAGACTCTGCCTGAGGGTATGTCTGCACTGAACACCACCATGCTGTGGAGCTTAACTCCTGGAAGCAGTCCAGCCCCAGAAGGTCAAAGTCCGAAGTAGGCAAGATCACTGTACTTCTCAGTTAGATTCTGTGTTGTACACAAGCTGACTGATTTAAAGCTAGGTGCAACATCTATATGCCCTGTAGAGTAGCCATACACTGTTGAGGGGCGAATATTTTTGATCTGGTAGAGGGAATAGTCGTTGGGTACAAGGATAGTAAATAAACATTTTTTCCCTTTCTGGCAATTTATGTATTGCACAGAAACAGAGCATTGCATTGTTTTTAAAGATAAATAAATGGAGTAAAGAAGGGCATCACTGCTCTCCTGTGATCCATTAGGCGTTTGCTAGATTCATTTAAATCTCTGTATCTGTTATAAAAAGGAGGGATCTAGAAGTGGTATAGCCCATCCAGATGACTACCTGCGCTTACAGGACTTCACAAAAGGACATTCCAGTTAGCCAAAGTATTCTTGTGTGTATTCTTATTCTGACTCCATCCCCCATTTGATGACTGCAAGATTTTATACCCCAAAATTTCTGATTATTTATACCAAAAATTTGCAATATTAAATTTACAGGAAATAACTTCCTGGAGAGATGACTTGCTCTGGAGTCTAACTATGCTTGCTAATTTGTGTACCAGCTGCATAAACTGCACAGAGTGGAGCTCAGTGAAGGCTAATTTCTCTTGCCAAAAAAGCATGGATGCTTACTGACAGCCTTTCTAGCCCATACAAGATTCTTCAGAAATGTCAGCCTAATCCTTTAAACAATATTTCACAAAAAAAGAAGAAAAAAAAAAGAAAGAAAGAAAGAAAGAAAGAAAAAAAAGCTCTGAGCTTTTTATTTCCAGCAGGACAGAATAATGTGTTGTGTGAAAACCATATACCCATATACTAAATCTGTAAATCCGTCCATCTATCTTCCCTGCAAAATATTTGCTCATCATGCTGCTAAAGGGCATGAACATATTTTAGAATATAAATTATGATTTGGCAATGACAAATGTTAATAATAAAACACATATCATGACTCTTAGATTAATCTTTTCTGATATACTCAATACCCAAGATAAATAACTAATCCACAGAGAACAGGAGGTGGACTCAACAACTGAGCAATATTGCAGTTTTAGGACATACTGTAGAGGACACAGGGAAATGCAATCTCATAGATTTCTTAATAATATTTGCTGTATATTAGTGAGTAAAAAAAAAAACAGTTTATAAGCCAGAAAAAAAAAAAATAAAAAAACGTTGAAATTTTTTCATAAGCCCTACAGATGTGCAGCACTAATTCCTGCAATTATCAACATGTGCTTGGAAAGTTACACTTCACAACCACGAAGTTTTATCGTTCAGAGAATAACAAAAGTAGACACTATTGTGTAAACTGTATTTCATTCTGCGTTTTTTTTTTTAGCAAAACATAGGCACTGTTTAAATTTAATACATATTTCCTACTGATGAATTACTCTCCAAGAAGAGGTGGTCAATCACAGAACAAATGGAGCCTAATAATCATTAATCACAGGTGCAAATTCACTGCATAATTCCTAAAACAAAAGATTTGGCAAGAGTTTCTAAAAATTTTATACTATTTTTATGACAGCATGTTGGAAAAGCAGGAAAAAAATGGAAACAGTACTACAGACAGTCATTTATCTCAAAGGAATTTTTATTATTACTGGATCTGTTATATTTTTATGCAAATGAGGAAAGATTACAATGAACAAATCATCTACGATGTAATATATATCAAGCAATATGAATATGCCAAATTATTCAAATTGATACACATGCATACTCCCATACAGAAATTGCATTTATACGCACACACTTTTATGCTCATGTCCAAACATAAATACTGTAGGCATTCATCAATACAGCCTTGCATATACATACATTAGAGAGAGAAGCACATTTACACATGTAACCTGTGAACAATTCCAAGGAGCAAACTTGTCTTGAAAACAATCCATCTGAAAGATATTTTCCAAATATAATACTGTAATGCCCCTATCATGTATAAATGAAAACATACATTGAACAACACAGCTGAAGTGTCATTTTTCTTCACTTTTTTACCCATCTCAACCAAGTATCTTTTTTAGGCTGTGATCTATTTAATAAATATGGGAAGTTTTTCTCTTGCCTCAGCCACATCTACATGCAGGAAAACAAAGCTAATTTAATTTGTCAGTAATGATCTGTAGTCATATTATTTCATGAACTGTTCAGTTATATTTTACAAGTATTTTTCAACAGTCTCTCAAAAACACTAAAACAGAAGAGACTTAAGATATATATTTTAAGATTTTACTGAATTTTTTTGCAAATTGTTATTCACAGGCTACATTAAAATTATTCATTTAGCTGAAAATAGTTGAAGTTATTTGAGTAATAAACAGCCCTTTGTAAAAAATATCCTGAACTTTAAAAAAAATAAAAACATTTTGCCTCATTAAAAATCACCCTTCTAATGACTGCTTTCAGTAGTACTAAAATATAAAATGAGACCTAAGAAAACTTATGAAGTTGCCTGCAACATTCTTTATAATTATCAAGTGGTTCAAGTGAAATGTTATGTTAGCTGTAATATAATATATATTCCAGCTATGTAACAGGTTTTTCTCTCAAGTAAGCAAACAGAATTCATTATCTACATCAACAAGAATAAACCTAGATCCTAAATTTTAAAGATGCCATAAGGAGGTTACATGTTTCTTCAATGACTGAGTTTCTAAAAATACTGATACACTGTTTATACTCTTCAGGAGCAAAAAGAGAGCATTTATGTACAAACAGATGTCTTCCTAAAAAAAAGAAGGGTTTCTAGTACTTAGCATATCTATAGCTCAGCACAGTTTTAACCTTAACTGCTATTTTCTTCCTTAGGCATCTGAATATGGAAAACAGATTAAAGCAGACAGAAGATAATGGAACCAATTCTTTAATGTAGCAGGATTGGGCCCAATGCGTTGTTAGCTTGAAGAAGAAGCTATTTCTCATGTTCCTGTTAATATGGACATTTCTTCAGCTTTGAATAAAAGATGTTGTCTTTAAGGAATTTCTGAGACTAGTATTTTCCAATTATTTTTTTCCCAAATGGACACAGAAACTATTGGATTGCCGAAGTAGAATGAGACAGAAAACTAAATTCTGTGCATAGGCCAAACCTGGAAAGGACAGACATTAGGCTGTGGAAATTCTGATCTCTAAAAACTGTGTGTACTTGTTGACATTAACCTGCACAAAACCTGTGGAAGAAAATATATTGAAGGGAGGACCTACGTCCTTACCTCAAACCACCTTACACTGCAAAACAAATAGAAGACAACACAGAGGAGCAGCATCATAGCAGGTGAAACAAGAGCGGATTAAATTGTACTCTCTTACAAGCTTTGCCATGCAAGCACATTTTCTGAGCAGCAGGTTTGCAAACAAATCTGCTCATCGGCTTGCTTGTTTCTGTGTGTGACACACTTGCAGCAGTCAAAATCAGTCTGTGCTGGGTGACCAATGTGTGAGATAAAGTTAAACAGCAAAACTGAGCCATCAGACTCTTTAATGCAAGCCTTGGCTTTATGTTTATTGTAATGAAATAAAATGGAGACTGTACTGCAGCATTTTTAATCACTCGAAATTATCATCCATCTTCATCACAGAAATAGCACAATAGATAATTGATCTTCTGAATCAAAACAGCGCAACCTCAGCAGTATGTTTGTGCTAATTCATGAGAGCTTTTTTAATGAATTTGGGAAGCTATCTATATACCTACACAAAGGTCTTATTTTATTATTAACTACAGTAATTTCATACTGGAACCCTAATATTAGAGTGCAATTTAATTGAAACTGTTGAACTTTTGAACTGTTAACAATACAAATAACGCAATAATAACGAAGAATCCAAACACTTAGCAGCAGCAGCAAACTAATAATCAGCAACTCTTTTATGTCAAATAAGCTTCCAGGGGAATGAATAATTCCTCGTCTCTCACAGTAACACCACCAATATTTCAAGACATTTCCACTCGGCGGAAACATGCTGGCATGTATTCGAGCCCTAAATCCAGGTGGGCTTCTTCTCAGGGCAAAGGCATGTCCCATGGTGCCCCCAAAGGCTTCCTGCCCCCCACCCCTGGTGCACAAAGGCACAGGTCTCCAGCCCCGTTGGGAGGTGAGCAAACAGCAAATGTCTCCAGTGTGCTCCTGCTGCCAGAGGGGTTCCCTCGCGCGGAGCCACCACGCAGAGAGGTTTAGCGAGCCGGGCCTTGCTGCTACACCTGTATCAACAACAATGCAAGCGCCATTATCTTACCTTAATGAACTTAATCTTTAATTTCACAGCTTGGCCCTGGTGCTCAGGCTCCTAACAAAGGAGCTGAACTGTTTTAGTCCATATGACCACCCTTCCTCCAACAGCTGTGGAAACTTTAGCCATGACAAGGATTTTTGCCCCTTGTGAAACTGTCAAAAGCAATAAATATTTTTCTTTTTTTCCATCATTAGACTCTCCTAAGAATGCCTCCCCATTGTCCACTGTAATTCCCAGAGCTCGCTGGGCAGAAGCTTTATTGTCCACAATGAGTCCTGAAGTGTGAACAATACGGGGAACGCAGCGGCACTTTCTCGAGGGTGTAGCCGCCAGGAATGCAGCGCTTCCCCATAGACAGCTCCGCCAAAAGAGCACTTGTGTTTTTTAACACGGGCCTTTCAGAAGGATGCTCGAGTTGCGGCATTGTGGCCCACTGTAAATAGATGCACTCGCCAGAATGGAGCTTCGTCATCCCTAATTAGGGAAGTAACTCCGGAGAGACAGAATGTCACTTGCAAGACTGGATGCATTGTTGGGTTTGTGCGCGTCCCCACAATGTGAGGTAATTGGAGTTGTACCTTTTAGAAAGCTGCTAATTTCGCATAGGAAGTGCTAACAAGACCTTTGTGTGCCATGTTTTCCTTCTTCCTTTTTAAGGAAGTTACAGCGCTCGAGTACTGGGAATGGCTGGGCCAAGGCCCGGCGAAGGAGGCTGCGGTAATGAACCACTTCAGCCCGCGGTTAGAAAAAGGAGGCCTAATTTTCAGGCCTGAGAATACTAGGCCTGACAAAGGGTTCTGTTTAAGCTTATTATACAGGACATTCTTAGTGCCTACACAGCTTTCCTCGAAATGACCCTCTCCAAATAAGTGCATCAAGTTTGAGCAAATAGAAACATGCAACTTTCAAGGCTTAGGGTTATAGTTTTCTTTACAAAGCCATTTATATAATGTAAGCTTGCAATTAGCATGGAACGGAGCAACAAGATCTAGCTAGGAAAGTTCTTCTAACAAAGGACAGAAATTAGGGGAATAAGTAACAGTTAAATATCAGCTTCAGATAGCTAGCTGAAAAGGCCTTTCAAATAAGCTGCGGATACAGAAAAATAAAATAATTTTGCCTCAAATCTCTCACTCCATAAAGTTTGGCTTTTAACTGGCTGACTGATTAATTCCACTAATTTTAAATTATCCAGATAGAATGGATCTGGGTTAAAAAAAGAAAAAAAAAAAAAAAACACTGAAAAGCCTTTCAGCTTTTAAGCCTGACAATATCATCAAAAAGTCTGTAGGAATTACATATAAAAATTCAAACAGTAATAAAACAAATTACTACTTACAGTATGAAAAGTCTGCAAAAGCTTTTTATAGACTTGAAATGCAGAAGTTATATAAACTACTCGGTGAAAAGAATTAGAAAATGACCTTTGCAGATCAGGGGCAAAAATGAACAGTCTTCAGGAAAAAAAAAAAATCATTGTTAACAATGGCTTTTAATGCCATTTTGCTTCACTCATTTATCTAATAATCATGGCAAGGTTAGGGTAAACAATGAACAGTATGTTTTCACATATTCCACCTTTAGTGTCCTCCATATGAATTTCTAAAACACTTAAGAGAATAGATACATAAACCTGTGACCTTCGAATGAGCTTTTTGCTACTTTCAACATTTTGAATAAAAAAGGTCAGAAAATTGAACCACTTTTGCACAGTAATGAATTCCATTCTGTTGGGTAAACAAAGCTAAATTTTAAAACACAGACCTGACATCTCTATAGCTCAAGAAGCTTTTCTCTCCTTCTGGTGCGGGGGCGGGGGGTGTCTGTGGGATGCTTGCACTCTACCACCACCTAAATAATTACAGCATCTACCAAAGGGAGGAGGAGGAGGAGGAGGAGGAGGAGGAGACAAAAATATTTGGTTTTATTCTGTGAACAGTCATGATTTCCTAGGTAAGTACGACAAAAATACCCAATTTTTAAGACTTTTTTTTTTTCTCTTTCCTCCCCAGTGAATAATTGATCCGGTCCACACAAAAAGAAGGCAGTGCTACCGTTTTAGAGCTAGCTTTACTGACAAGAGCCGTGAGGGCCTCCAAAAGTTACTTCAATTTCCGCCGTGCCTTTGTCCACGAGTTGTCCTGGCTGAAAGGCCCAGTTAGGTATTGTTGCAAAAAAAGTCTGCACCCACATTTATTCCCCTCTAATTCATACTCTGCATTGTGAAGTTTTGCTATTCAGGGGCTGATTGGACAACAGCCTGAAGAATGGCCTGAGTGATTAGTCTCCCAGCATGGGTCTGGATTGTGGATATAAACCTAGAGCCGGGGCTTGAATTCACTGCGGCTTTCTGCTTCCTCCTAGTGCCTCCCGCTCCCCATATTTTCTGCACCCGTTGCTGCAGGTAACACATTCCTTCATACCAGGAAACGGCATCCGTGTAATTAGCCTGCACAGTAGTGTGCGAGCCCTTGAAAGTCCAAGGGTTGTGCCCCTGGAAGCAATTTCACTTTGGCATTTACAGGGACTCACAGGTTTTTCGTTCAGGGTGGGATAATACAAAACCCCCAGTATTGTCATTACGAGGTATTCATTCTGCTTGACAAAGGCACCTTCTCTAGTGTCCCCCCGGGGGCACAAAGGGGTGAGTCTGGACACAGATTTGTTTGTTTAGAACTGGAGTTATGCTTTGCCCAGCCCACCGAAATTCCCAAACACTGGCTCTGGCCCCATCCCCTGCCTCTGTGTGCACCGCAGAGCGTGGGGCGTGCTATACCGCTTCCCCGGTTCCTTTGCACCTAACACTTACTTTATGTTTGAAAGTATGGCAGCTGCACAAGTTGTTAAGTGTACAGATGTCACTCTGTGTTTTACATGTCAGTAACTTGAATTAATTTACATTTATTTTCCTATTGTTTTTATCATTTTATGACAATGCGCTGCATAATATAATTTAAATCTTTAATGTACAACTAATTCTCTACCATTAATTTGTCAACATGATTACTGGATATGCCAGGAGGAAAAGCTGGATGACTTGAAATATGTACAAGGCATTCCTGTATCTTTAAAGGAGGTTTATATCTGAAATGACAAAGATTTACAGAACTTTTTTTGGTCTGTCTGCCATTTTATGAAAACTACAATTTCAATGTAATTTTGAAAACTGAATTATTCTAAATCTCAGCCTGAAATAAAATAAAACATCTAATATATTAATTAGCCCAGGGAGAGAGTCCCAACACTACTGTAAGAAGCAAAATGATAGTATGATTCCTGAGAAATGCAGCCTTCATCATGACAAATCCTGGCTGATAGGAGTTTAAACTGTCTCCCTGCCAATAGTATTTTATTTTGGGCAGAGTAGTAATCTTTTTAGCTATGCACTAGAACTGAAAAACAGCTCATAACAAGAGCAGGTTGTGAACTTTTTGACAGATAATAGTGATTTGTTGAAACTGAAACTTGTCCTGGGAGCGTACAGCAGGAGCTACAGCAGGGAAGGTTTCTCAGGGTAGGATTTCTGATTAAAAATTGTGAGGGAGAGAGAGAGGGAGAGGAGGAGGGAGAGAGGGAGAGGAAGGTCTGTTCTGCCTCTTACTGCTCCCCAGCTGCTGTAGGTAGGGGGTCAGGGCACTCTGCAAGGATGTGTGAGAGCCAGATATTCCTGTGATGGGGAATTCAGAGCACATTGTCCCTCCATTCTCCATGGGGATCTAGCTCCCATGTCTTCTGCAGTGCTGTCCTCTGCTTATTTTCTGTTTCTTCCCCTATATCAAAAAAAAAAAAAAAAAAAAAAAAGAGTACATACTCTTCCCTTAAAAACATATCAACATATGGAAGTGGAGGCCCTGACCTTGCAGCGCCCACACCTGGGTGATTTCCTTGTGTGATTTCTCATGCAGAGTGAGGTCTCAACACCACAGCCCACTCTCGTGCTGGTTTAGGGAGAAAAATGCAAGCAGCATCCTTGAACACAGCCAGCAGCCAGGCTGGGCTTTGCCTGACTGATTCTCCCCATGGTCTCCTTGCAGTCTCTGGGTATTTCTGCAGGCAGGACTGGACTCTTAAGTCACAATCCTGTAAGCTTGTTCATATGCTCACATCTACACTGCACAGGGCAAACAGCTCTTATAGGTAGGCCTTAGACTGTAGACTCCTCAGTATAGCAATCAAGCTAGTCTTTTTGAGACTATTTTGCAACCGTTCTGCTGGGCTCCCTACAGTCACCAGGTCTCTGAATGGACAAAATCTTATGCTCACATCAGTGCCGGTCCAGGATCAGGTACAGACCCTAGATGAAAATGCTGGCAAAATAATGAATAATCAAAGTGGATGGAAACACAGCAATTAGTTTCTGGGGAACAATTTGCTAACAGAACGTTTCATCTCCTCACACTGTTTTTTTTTTAAAGCTCAGCTCCCTGCTTCTGCTCCTTACTCCTTTCCTCTGCCTTTTGGACACCTAACAGGAAAATAAAAGCTGAACGAGTCACCAGAACACTGGAAAAATCTAGTACTTTCTCTTTCCTAAAAAAAAAAAAAAAAAAAAAAAAAAAAGCTTGATTAAAAATTGAAGTAAAAAAAAAAGATATTCTGTGAAAAAAGAAGTGTTTAGACAAAGCCTGTCTGCTTCAATTTCCCAGCAAAGTAAGCTCCCTTGCCCTGAGAGTGACAGTAGATTCCATAAATTAACTGAAAATCCCTCTTCTCAAGAGCCTAAGTTATCTCTTCTTTGCCTGCAGCTCTGATTTAGAATAGGCGCTCGTTTGTTTACTGTTTTAATTAATGCTCCTTTTCAGTGTGGAATAGGGGAAGGGAAATGAACTGACTTGATAAACAGGTGTAGCTGTTATGCATTATATTTGGGATCATTCCGGACTTGCAACAGATTAATCAGGCTTGACTGGACGTGAACCTCCTAGCAGGAAAGGTAGATCAACTCTGCTGGATGCCCAGTAGGTGAGTATTATTTTAACTGTTAGCATGTGATAGGAAAGGCTGAGAAGGATGGTCAGTGAAGAATCTCTCCATTTTCACCCAAGAAAACATTCTGATTCCTTCCTCACAGCTTAATGGTTAAGGAGACCTTGACAATATAAGCCACTTTCCATGCCCCTTCTGCTTCCCCTTCTAACCTCTCTGCCTTGAATTCAAGGGGAAAGAAACAAATCATCCCATTATTTTTAAAACATGTAAATGTCAGATTGGGAAACATGCTCTCCTAGGTTAACTATGAATGATAGAAGATTTTTCTTCTAAATGCAATACAAGTGTAATAACAGTTTAAGTGTCATGTTAAAACATGCATTGCCTTTGCACTCTGTGTAATACCTAGCGCAATCAAAACAGAAAATGATCCAAAATCAGCCTTTTCTCAAACACATTTTAAATTCTTAGCCTCAAAGGGGAAAAACAATTGAGCTTAGGTTTCTTCATTATGCTTGAGCAAGGAAATTATGTGATTTAATCACATCATGGCAGTAAAACAGCATTTGGCTCGTGGGTAAGTCTAAGAAGAAACTGCATCTCCTGCTTTCCAAATAAAGTAACATCTAAAAATATATTTATTTACTCCACATTTTGCCTTGCCTTATGTTATTAATATGTGTACAGAAAGCAATGTCACATTAAAGATAAGTGAAAAGGAATCAGAGAGCACACATTTTTAATATTATTCAGCTGATCTTGCCAGGCAGAGGGAATGCAGGGACATTGCACAACAAACCAGGAAAGTGCTTTGATTTTAACTGCATTACAGCAAACTACCTAGAGTTTATGGCTGTCAGATGGGACTCTGCTCACTAGTATCTCTTACTAGCAGACTGGCTGAAAACCAGCTTTGGTGTCAGCTGCGAAAACAGATGCTCACCCACCTCCTTGGAAAGAGATACTGTGAATGAAAGTGTTATAGGCGCTCCTTGCAGACCGGAAGTATGGTGCTGGTCTGGCTGATCTGGCTTTCTTTACACGGTGTTCTTTCCCTACACTGTGTCAAAAAAAGTAGTTTGACTGCCATAATGAGGAGCCTACAGCCTAAGGCCTGCCTATAAGATCTGTGTCCTAGGTCCTGGAGCCAGAGATATTCATATTGCTGCCTGTTCAGACCACATGCAATCTTCTATTATGCACGGGCCTCCAATTTTAACCTTCCACCACAATTTTACCAGGCTGCTGGGAGGGTTGGGGGATTAGGCATGGGGAAAGAAGGAAGGAAAGAAGTCCAGCGGAAAAATTCTTAGCATTTTACTTACCCCCACATATTCCCAGAAATGCACAGAGCTTTGATGTATTCAAGAAATTTGAGATAAATGTCCTTTATACAGATAGCCCCTAATACCTCGCTCCAACCATCAGCTTGGACTCCGTGATGGTGGCTGATAGCCTAGCAATACCTACCATGCTACAATAAATCATTTATCTTATCTTGTTCATAGACATCTAAATGCTCCCCTACCAGGGGAAAAACAGCTTGACAAGGTCTGCAAGGAAAATGTTTTGGAGTTACTGCTGCGTTCTCCTCTCAGGAGATTTGCAGTCATGTGCAGGGGGAGCCTTCAGTCCTCCAAATAGCATGGAGGCTTCCAATAGCATTTATTCTCATGCCTGCTTAAATAAGGCTCAGCCAGATCCAGTCCTAAATGTCTGCAGAGAAATCACAGCCCAGTATATGGATACTGGGGAAGCCACACTGAAAACTAGACTGGAAGATGCCCTGTTTTCCTGAGGGAGGTGCTGTCCTTTCTTGCCAGCTTGGGCATTCTGTGCCAGCCAAATGCACTTGGCAAAACTGGTTTTAGACTTGTGGGAGCTCTGGAAAGAGGAGGCAGAGTGAGTCCCTTCCTTTCCCTACCTATGTTATCACTGCTGCGTGGCTTAATTCATCACTCCTTCTCCTTTGCTCACCCATGGCCTGCTGCCTCCAGCAATTCTTCTGTTTGCAGGATACTGAAGTCGGCTCTGATTTCTGGCCAAGTAAACATTTCGGCTGTGTTATCTGTCCTTGCTGCCTTCTCCCTGTGTCTTCTTCATCATTTGAATAGGACCAGGCAATTAGTGATGCTGTCAGGAGTCAAACAGAAAACAAACAAACAAAAACCACAAAGCCAACTCCCCAAACCCAGTCATATTGATGAAGACCGGTGCCAGCTGCTATACTTTACCCTGTGTTGAAGTGTGCTGGAGTAGGAAGATGTTACAGTGCGTTTCTCCAATCCTGCTCTTCCCTGGCTATTCAGGACTTTTCTCTTCCCCTGAGCATTCTTTGGGAAAAACAGACTCAATGGGAGCATCCGTCCCATGATTATAAACTAAGGAAGGGCAACTGCAATCCTGGTTTTCAGTTTTAAGTCACAGCTGACATATATGTGAAACAAATTACTTATTAATGAAGCATAAGACTGTAAAGGAGCTTGTGTTAAGAAAAGACACTACAGACATGGAAATTTATTCCAACAACTCTTCTGGTCTTTCCAGATTCAGAAAGAAAAGCAAGGAGAGAGAACTTCTGGCCATATACCTGGTATATCTTTATCCCCCTTTTTTGCATACAAAAACATTTTTTTCTCCCAAGTCTTTCTTTTGTTTCTCATGAAATAGCATAAGGCAGTAGGTGAAAGAGATTTGCATGGCTTATTTTAAGACAAATAGGCAGCACTTTTCCAGCCCTTGCTCAGGCCAGCCACATGAGGAAGAGTACCTGCATCAGCCTCCCAAAACTCCTCAGCTACCCTGCCAAAATCCTCCTGGCCTGCCACGGTGCTGCAAAGTCCTCAGCTGTGTGTGAAGGCAGGCACAGAACTTTCTCCTTTGGAGGATGTGCTTTGTTAAAACACTGGTTTCACTACAGAAAGAGAATGACGTGCAGGGATGTGGAGTGTCACAGCTTTGGCTGGTATTTGAATGCTTCCAGCCTTTCCACTGGGAAGTTACTCCGCTATTGCTCTTTATTGTGAATTTATCTTATGTGACTGAGGTTTGGAAGTTGCCCAAAACGTACAGCACAGAGCAGCATCAGAAAACCGGAAGAAAAGGAGGAAGGCAGAGGGGTGGAGGGAAGTGTCAAGGGAGTTTTGCAAAGCAAATAGAGAATTATCCTTTTGTGTGAGATGCCATGAAGACTTTTATCTGATACGTGATACTTTGCTTGGAGGACCAGTGCGTACTAAGAGCTTTCTTACCCACCCCACCCCCTTGATTGCCTCACTGTTCTCAGTGCAGATTTATTAAATTTTGAATTAACAAGTGTTAAGGAGGTTGATTTTGTTTGTTCTGCCACATAACTTACTTTTCTAAACACTTAGTAATAGCAGCAGTTAATCTATTGACCAATGGCTTAAGCAGCAGGTGGCTTTAAGACCAATGGGCCAGTTCTGACAAGGCCACAGAAATTCCTAAGGCCTCTTTGTTACCTGGGCTGGAATGGAGAAACTGCTTGTTTGGAAAATGTTTCTCCTCCCACAAAACATCTTCAGCATTAAGGGTCTTTTGTTACCAGAAGTCTGAAGAGGGGGATTATGAAGGATAGTCTGACACACAAATTGTTTCTTCTAGACATATAATACAACGTGCATTAAAAGTTTACAAACTAATCTAATGAAATTATCATTCAGACGAAGCATGTCTCTGGACATTAAATTGATGCCTCGACCTGTGGTGCAATTTCAGTACTGAAAACTTCAAGACTGTAATGCTTCTGCTGATGCTATTCTAGGGTAAAACTAGGTTTTCTTTTCAAATCTCAGCAGCATTCCGCTTGAAATAGGAGCCTGGATAATCTGCAGGGGCTCATTTTCTTAGCAAATCCAGGCGCCAACACATTAACAAATTAGTTCCCATGTGCTAATGAATCCAGAGTTACAGTTAACAATATGTCATTTGGGTCCTTATACACTCTCCCAGTTATGGCATGCAAATTCATATCAGAAAATAAAAGGTGGGTTGTTTTCTTTATTTGGATTGGTTTTGTAGAAGTCTGCAGCAGCTGCAGAAACTAAAACATACAGAGCTGTATCTGCTGAAGCAACACAGTGCTGGCTTAGCCAAGGGCAGCATTCAGCTATGACTTTCCTAAGGGAGGATTTCATGGTGCAAGGTGGGGAGGGTCACCACACTCCAAAATGTTCATGATGTTCATGCATGCACAGAAAGGACAGCTGCAGTTTGGCTTGTGGTGAGGAAATGGTGCTTGGTGAGGAAATGGAGCAGTTGGGGTAGGGTTTATTCTTCTTTCAGCCAAGCTTTCTGTGTTGTCCTTTCTCAAGTAAGGAGAAAGCACCTCCCTGTATGTGAGAGTGTCTGTATAAATGTATATACATATCCATACATATGTTTGTTTATATTTATGTATATGTGAATACACACATATGTATGTATATACTCTGTTTCCAGCACTGCTACTACTGTCCCGTAGTCTGTTTATTGTAAGTAACAATTGCAAACAGCTTCACTGAAGTAATTCAAAAAATAGGAAAGGAAGTCAAGTTACAAAATACTCTATAGTTGGATCTCCATGTACTGGGGTTTCTTCATCATTTGAGTTGTGTGTATATCTACATGTTATGTATACATCTATATATATATGCATGTTGCATATGTATGTACATGAATGCAAATATACACAGTTTCTATTTAAGACCTTTGTGTTTTGGGGACCCTGAACTTGCCTGGGGATGAGATCCAGTAGCACCACTAGGTGCTACTGTAATACAACTAATTAATATTATTTTTACTACTAATAATAACAGCAGTGTTTACTTTTAGCGTATTCAGTCTTGCCAACATATGTTTTTATATTCTTTAATTTTCTTGTTCTTTGCTGCACAAATGCTTAGAAGGATCCTAATTAACTGCTCAACAATGACACATTCTCATTTAGTTTTTCTCTCAAACTTATTTATTAGGCTTTGTTTATCAGTGGGAGAGTTGCTAGCACTGAGACTGCCAGGATTTACTCTAAGCCTCTTAGTCTGGTGTTTCCATGGCCCTGGCTCTCTGTGTAGGAGAAGCTAAGAAAACCATACATACAGGTTTGGGTCCCCTTTATTTCAAGTAATCCAGAGCAGATGTTTTGTTGTTTTTTTCTTCTTTTGGGAAGGATGGGGGGAAGGCACATGATCACTAAACACATTGAGGAAAACACTGATTTTTGGCCAGGTCTGGTGGAGCACTAGTGGAGATTTTTTTGTTTGTCTGAGACAACATAACTGGGTTTCAACATATTTTCAAGGCATTTCTCTGAACCAATGAATTTCCATGAGTAGCAACAGGAACATCATTGTCTGGTTTGTCCAGTAAAGATTTTTCCAGAGACCTACAGCTAAAGCAAGCCAGAAAATGCATGAAGGCATCTGCTCTGTGGCTGCCTCCAAGCCTCTGGTGCCCCTCCAATGCTCAGACCTACACCTGTAAGACAGACTCTTCTGTCCTGCACCATAAAGGGGTTGCTTTCAGCCTCCCTCATGGTCACAGATACCAAGTACTTTTTTTTTTTTTTTAATTTTGTTTTTATTTTTTTCCAGGGCCATTATTTTCTTTATTTCTTTCTCTTTCTCCCTTTCTTTCTCTCTCTCGGCTCACCTTCCTTCCTGCCTTCTTTCCTTCTCTTTCTCTCTCTTCCTCTCTTGTTTTCTCATTTTTCTAACAGGTGAGGTCTCCTCTTGCTAACTCACCACCTAATTAGAGTGGTGAGAATTAGCTGTATTCACCCTGGCTTTAGTCCTTGCAAAAGTGTTGGAGAATTGGCCCACTTTTCAAGGTGCCAAATTGGAGGCTGAATCCAGGTGTGGTCAGAAGCAAGGGGATTATTTTCCTCCCATGGGGTACAAACAAAGGCCTGCACTGGGGATAGACGGGGTGGGGACAATGTTGCCTGCAGGAGGGCTAAACACTCATCCTGACATTTGAGCTGTCAGCACACCACAGCACTAGATTGTGTCATGGGTTTCTCAGCCTGAGGAGAGTTTTTTTTATGGATTGTAGTGAGGGAGACTTTGTGACCTGAAGTAAGAAGAGAAAGTGCTGTACCCCTCTAATTCTCAGGAAGGTTCAAAGTCCAGATAAACAGAACGTGCACTTGGGAAAATATGATACACCTATCTGCTGCTGCAGTGCACAGGACACTGTCTTCAACTCCTAAGACTCCATAAAGTTCCACAGAAGATCCCCCGGACCCAGAGCCCCATCCTTCACGGATACCCCAAGACTGTGTAGTGAGCATTGGTGAGGCTGCACCTGGAATACTGTGTCCAGTTCTGCCCCCCAGTACAAGAGAGACGAGGGCATATGGAGACAGTCCAAGGGGAGGAATCTTATAAATGTCTAAAAATACCTGAAGGGAGGGGTCAGAGAGGACAGAGCCACGCTCTTTTCAGTGGTGCCCAGTGCCAGGACAAGAGGTAATGTGCACAAACTGGAACACAGGAGGTTCTGTCTGAACATCAAGAAGCACTTCACTGTGCGTGTGACTAAGCACTGTCACAGGCAGCCCAGAGAGGTTGTGGCATTTCCCTCCTTGGAGATCTTCAAAAGCTGCCTGGACACGGTCCCAGGCAACCTGCTGTAAATGTCCCCTGTAAATGTCCCCCTTTGAGCAGGGTTTAGACCAAATGGTTCCGGATGTCCCTTCCAGTCTCAACCATTCTGTGTTTCTGTGATAAACCCTAACATTTTCATTGTATGCTACCACCTCCAGCCTCATGCAACACATGGGATCAGATTCTGCCCTCATACATGGTAGTGTAAAACTCCACCAGGGATGGTGAGTGGGAGGGTTCCCTCTCCCCAGCAAGCTGGCTTAGATTTTCTTAAAACAAACAACTTAGATGAGAAGGGCAATTTGCAAGACCATGCAGTGGCCAGGAGTAACCAACACCAGTGTGAAGAGATTGTAACACCAGTACGGTGGTGTTCGGCACTACAGACAGAGTAACTGGTCCAAGATACAGGACAACTTTAAGGAGAGGAGCATCTAGGAGAACTGTCAAGAAATCTGGAAGTTAGCATCATCTTTTCTGTTTGAAACAGCCTGACACAGGAGATGGGGGCAGCCCCATCAGTGGAGACATGCCACAAAGGACTTGTCCAGCGTCAGCCACAGCGCAGTGTGAGAGCTGGTGGCACTCCTGTGCTGGCAGGGACATAGCGAGTCCAAGGGTCAGGCTTTCAGAGCCTGAAGTTGGAGCCCACTGCGCAAACCAGCAGGTGCAGTTTCCTTAGTCTGTGAAAAGACAGCACACAGGTACCTGCTTGGCAAGAATTCATTCCAGTACTGTCTTTGTGTAGTGCTGATGCTAGTGTGCGTGAGCACCACCTTCCCTCCATCAAACACAGCCCAGCAAGTACCTTCCATCTCCCTTATCTGCACTGATCAGCTGGCTAAAGTGACTGATCGGGGCTGAGCCTCAAGCCAGAAACTCCTTAGTTTTTCTCACTGACTCAATGGCATGGGGCAAATTATATCAGGAATTTCTTCCTGTCAAATTAATACAACTACTCATGTAACTCAGGAGACCCTCTGAGAATTGGCTTTTTAATGTTGACCCAGTATTTTCCAGAGGGCTTTGCTGCTAACATTAGGTATTGTAATGAGTCTGAAACTGTGTCAGTGCTGCATATGTTCCCTTTCCTCAAGTTGGGCCTATTTTTTCAGGAGGTTGGCTAACAGTCATGGAAAATCCTAACGGTATGGGAGGTCCCAAGAGACGGTCTCATTACTGTGCTCAAGTTCATGTAAAGGAACAAATGAAGTAGCTGGTGACAGCAAACACCTTGTTACTCAAGATCTTTCATTGGAGAGGCCTGGTAGATTTGGGAAACAATACCACAGCATGCATTCAGCTTTGGAGCCCCCAGCAGGAGAAAGACATAGACCTGTTAGAACAGGTCCACAAGAGGACCACAAGATGATCAGAGGGCTGGAACACCTCTCCTGTGAAGACAGGCTGAGAAAGTTGGGGCTATTTAGCCTAGAGAAGAGAAGGCTCCAGGGAGGCTCATAGAGGCCTTCCAGTAATTAGAGACCATACAGGAAAGATGGGGTTGGACTCTTCATCAGTGAGTGTACTGATAGGATGACAGTTTTATGCTATAAGAGGGTAGATTATGTTAGATTGTAGGAAGAAATTCCTTATTGTGAGGGTGGTGAGACACTGGAACAGACTGCCCAGAGAAGCTGTGGATGCCCCATCCCAAGGCCAGGTTGGATGGGGTTTTGAGCAACCTGGTCTGGTGAGAGGTGTCACTGCCCATGGCAGGGGGTTAGAACTAGATGATCTTCCTACCCAAACCCTTCTATGATCCTATGATTCTATGCACTTGCAAGTTATCCATACTCAGTGGCAGCATCACAACTCCTGTTGTGCTCCAAAGATTTCAAGTTAACCAGTTACATAAGTCCCACTGAACAGCAGAAGGATAAACAAACCATGCTTTCTCAGGTACAATGAAGCTTTCTGGTTAATTGTGAAAAGTCAGAAGGGGCAGGTCTGTGGATCATGTTACCTTTATTCTCCTGTGGGAAGGAGAGGATGCAGCTTTCATCACTGCCCTTGAAGAGTACAAGCATTGTCTAAGGAGACAGCAAGTGGAAACCTCTGAGAATCTCCACATGTTGCTGATTATATTTCAGGAAAGAAAAAAAAAATCCATCTCTTGTCCTTTGAGCATAGGTATAGCACAACATCCTGTAAATCAGCCATTTGCTTGTCTGTCCATCACCCCTTAGTTTCCTGCATCCATAGAAGTAACTCTTTTGTCTCCTCCTGTTGATGCAGGGCATAAGAGCATGTAATCCCTGTGGAATGCATGGGGCTAGGAAACAGAGGTAGATCAGGCCATTTGAAAGTCCAACTATCACAGCTGTAACCAAGAAGAGAGAGGAAGGGAAATGTAGCACTTGATGCTTTTTGGCTCTGATTATACTCTAGAGGAAGGGCTTTGACAAGATCCTACAAATCTGAATAGTGATATCACCCATGTCAGACCATGGCCTGGACTTTGAAACTTCAGACCTTCCCAACTCTTTCAGAAAAAGAAGGAAAGAAAGAAAGAAGGAAAGAAAGAAAGTAAAAGAAAGAGAGAAAGAGACAGAGAGAGAGAGAAAGAGAAAGAAAAGCTTCTTTTTTTTTAAAAAAAAAAAAGAGGTATAGAAGCATCAAACATCATCTTTACTGTTGCTGTTTTACTTTCTCTGATGCACTGAAACAACCTAGTGAAATTTCAGAAAAGACAGGTCTGCGTGGAGCACCTCTCAGAGGACAGAGAGTATATATATTATCTTCACTGCCATGAATCTTTTATTGTTATTCTTTGGGGTGGGCCGTATATGAAATAGTAACAAGCAGCCTTTTGTCCTTCCCTTCAGATCCTCCAAATTTGGCTATGCTTTGCAATTCATCTTTGCAATGAAGCTACAACACCACTGTGGTTCTTTAAAAGGGTCATAGGGAACCGCAGCAAAGTGGTATACAAAGGTAAAGATGTCAAGTGAGTTATGTTAACAGATAGAGAACTACACAGTAGGTCAAGGTTTGGGCAACAGCAGGGATATTTCTGTTAAGATAATACTACTCACAGTGGTGGTGGCTTCCTTCATAATACATAGCTGCCCAGAGAGAATTGCCTCTATTCTCATGGAGTCAGAGGGCCATATAAGAAGGTCTTATGGGGTCTAAATGAGATAGACACTGCAATTGCTTGTACAAATAAACTTTTACTGTATAAGAAGCATGAATGGGCTCTGGTGTAATGCTTTCTAATGGTTCGCATTTTCAGGTTGGTTTTAAGACAATTACCAGAGCAAGCTATTAAGAGCTAAATGGAGGTTTGTGCAGTTATGTTTTCCTTTAGGAAGGGTAATTACCTTTTGCTGCACCAGTACGGGACAGAGGTTTCTGAGTTACTTCCCATCTAAACCGTCAGAGAAAAATGGCAGGTTCAGCACAGAAGAATCCGCAGGTGACTTGTTATGGTTTTGCAAACAAAATGTCATGTACTCAAGCCCACCCTGTGAGGTTGTATGTGCAAACACCACCTAGAAGCAACCTTCTTGCTAAGACAAGGTTCAGCCTGATGCTACTGCTTAGCACAGGTCTGTGGCATGGAAGAACCAGCTCTTTGCCTTCCACATATCCCTGTAAGCATGTAACAACAAAACCTGCTCATCAGATGCTGAATCTACCCAGTGAAAGATTTGAATTTATAAGCAGCCTACCCTTATGCTACTCCTCCCAGAAAAACAAACAAACAAACAAACAAACAACAACACCTCATACTGGCCATTTTCAGCTAAACTGTAGAACTTTTACTGTCCGTAATATGGATGGCCAGAGCCAGGGCGAGAAGAAAAAACTTCTAGAGTATATTCCTTGATTAGCATACAGCCCCATTGCAGCTGAGCTCTGAACCAGCTTGCAGCTAAAGTACCTGTAAACATCCCTTATGGAAGCACAAGTGTTTTGAATTGTTACTGCAGGACTATCTGCTTTTAAAAGCCAGCTTTTAAAAGAAATCTGGGAATATTCCAATGACTCTGCCTCATGCATAAAAGATTAATTGCAGAGCACTATGTTGCTACATCAATATTTTTTAAATCTTTAAAGAGAAATTTCTTTCTTCATTTGAAAGAGCTTTTTTCAACAGTTGCAGGGAAAGCTGTCCTCAGGCTCACGGTTTTCTGAATATTCTGATATACCTACATGTTCCCTACACTGAAAATGTGCTCAGATCCATGTGCACTAAGTGTTAAATTTATTCTTCTTTCTCTGCTATAAAAAGGTAAGAATTCAGCAAAGGGGAATATTAACAACAATTTAGGTATGGAGTTTTTATGCATGTGAGGATTTTTTTTAAGTCCTTTTTTTCCCCTGTTCTGGATTCATTTTAAGCCATAACTGTCCTATAGCTCATAAAATGTGCATTACGTCACCTTTTAGATAGAAGTCAGCGGGAACAAAGCTACTGGAATGGATGAATAAACAAATTATTGTTAGGGCTACACACATTAGCCTCAAAATAGCACTAGGAAAATGTGCAGTGCTTCTGCAACACAAATATCAGTTTGTACAATGATCTGAACTGCTCATGCAGGTGTTCATTTGGGCCAGACCCTGCTCGGCACAGGTGGGAAGTGCTGTGTGTTGGAGTACCAGGTGAAATGGAGGGTGGCTCCGGGAGAGGGGAATCCCATCCAGCAGCAATAAGAGCATGGCTGCATGGCCACAAAATGCCCCCTGCCTGCTGGCAAGAGTGGTTACCTAGGGAAAATACACTCTGAATCACCTCATTAGCATGGGGTAGATTGCAGGCAAAACCATAAGTCACTTTACAATCATCCCCTTCTTTTACACTGTGCTCCGGAGCCCAGGCAAGCAAATGTGCTGGAGGGCTGTGAGTCCCCAGCACACAGCATGCCCTTGCCCTGCTGCTCCTTCAGTTTTCACCATTCCTGGTGAGCACACAGGTTGTTCTCACGGATGCACTGCAGTGCACACAGGGGCTCCCCCACGGATGCTGTTCTGCGGTCTGCAGGCTCCTGTGCCTGTGATTCAGAATGTGCAGAAAGTTTCAAAATTATAGAGATTGTCCTAACTCTGGAGAAATTTTTAAGGCATTTGGTCTCACCTGCACTTCTCCCCACGCTGGTCTTGCTGCTCTGCAAGGTCTGCAGGAGTGCTGTCTCACCAATCTCTGTTGTGTACAAGAAGCACGAGCCGTCCATCTTCTGAAATTCCTAAATGGAACTATTTTGCTCTCACTCTAAATTTTGGGACAGAAATAGGGCATTCTGAGTGCTGTGCCCGAGACAGGAGGTGCCTTCCCTGATACTCAGCCCTTAAGGCGCAGAAGCAAACCTCACACCCTTGCTGCCCTGGCATGGAGGATGAGGATGGGATGCTGCACATGCTTTGCAGTCCTTTCTGCAGTAATGGGTCCTTACAACAAAGAAAAGAGCAGACCGAAAGTGATCTGAAATGGACTGGGGTTCAGCAGTAGGCATCCTTTTCACCAATCATTGTTTGGCAGCAATTTCTACCCAGTGGCAATATTCCTCTGCTTTGCTCACAGCTGAAAATAACTCTGAAAGTGCTTCAAAAGGGCTGTCTTTTAAGTGAGCTGAACACCTTCCCAAATGATTTTTGTCATCGTGAGCATCTCCCCCTTGGATGAGGAGCATTCAGGGCTCTTCCCTCCCAGTCCTGCTCTCTGCAGCGTGCAAACCACTGTAGAACATGGCTCATTGTTCCTCTGCTGTCCTGTGACCTTTATTTCCATAATGGGCTCTCTATTTGGTTATATTTCTACCTCACTACTCAAGCTGGCAGATGCCCAGCGTTCTGGTGCTGGTGACACGACTCCTTTCCATTCCCCACCCTGTTATGTGGCAGCACCTTGCTGCAGGGTGGGCACCTGAAAGTGCAGGCACACCTGGCCTGGCACAAGCGGTGACAAAAGCCCCTGCTCTTTCCAAAGTAATTTGCTGAGCCACCAGGGTGCTGGGCACTGGGAAGGGGAGGTTAAATCACCACTTTGCTTCCTGTTGTGTCATCGGTTTAACTGTTGGCGTCAATTAATGAATACACTTACACAATGCTAATGCCTTTGCTGTGATTCGCAAATTAACACAGCACTTTAAGTGTGGTCCTCATCCCTAAAGCTTCTAGTAGAAAAGCAGCTGCCTGCAGACTTCTGGAAGGATACGTCAGAAAAAAGGCCAATTTTTCTTTTCTGTGAATTTTCCAATGGGAGAGCAAAGGGTTCATCTAGAGCCACTGCTGCTTGAACACATCTTCCCTTTCCCAAAAAGCAGCATAGCAACAGAAACAGTACAAAGTTGAAGGAACAACCACCAGCACACCTTCCAGACAAGCAGCCTTTTTCTTTCTGCAGCAACATGACAAAGTTTTATGCATTGTCCTCAATGTTCCTTCCCATCCCTTGAAAATCAGCAGGTTGTTGCTAAAATGTTTTAGAGGAACAGAGACAATGAATTAAAATACTTTTGATGCATTGTAAGTGCCTTTCTGTATTTCAGTACTTCTGCTGAAAACTCCAGTACTGATACCATGTCAGAAAGAAGAGGAACTGGTTCGGGGAATTTCAAATGATATCTGATGATGTAAAAATTGTAGTTCCTGGCGTATACCAACATCTAGCATAAAAGTAAAGTCTGACAGGTGGATGAAGGTCCGTTGTTTAAGAATTGCTATTGAGACTTGCATTATAAAGGCATTTTTGATACTACCTCCTGTGGAGTCTTTGTATGTGTGTTACTTCACTTCTCTGCCTCAGTTTCCCCAGGTGGGAGAAGGGAAACCATTTCCTATTGTATAAGACCATGGTGCTGTTTGATGAATGACTCCAAAATCATTTTCAGTATGCAAAGTGCTATGCTGCTTAAGGGATAATTATCAATAAAATGTAAATATTTATTCTGAAGATATTGTTTTGATCTACTTCAATTACTATCTGTTTGCCTTTCAAATTTCTTTAGAAATCAAAACATTTCAGAAAATGAAGCCTCTTCTTACAATGAGAAAAATCTCATATTTTACATTTGATTCCCATAGGGAACAAGTCTAGACCTAGGGCTAAAAACTGTGGCAACTGTCTTCTTATTTGGAATAACTTGGGGGCTGATGTGGTTGGTGATAGCAACCTATGCTTTAGCAACTCTGGTCCACACCCAAGAACCTTAAAGGGCTGCTGGCTGGATTCAAATGCTAATCTCTCAAAGGTTTTGCAATTTATTTCTTAATGGTCCACCTCTGAGACATTCATCTGACACTTTTACTATTATGTTACCTGGATTAAAAAAGATGCTAATAAGAGTATTAGCCAGGTTCTTACACAGAAGGCTTTTGCAATTACAATACCTCCTGAGTCACTCATTCAGGATCCTGGGAAAAACAGAGCAGTTTTGCTTTCCAGATCCCTTTTTTTTTTTTTTTTTTTTAACCTCAAGAAGTGCTTAAAGTTCCTTGTTAAGAGATTTGAAAAATGTATAGTCCTTGTAAATTAAATAC